>NC_079535.1:12689595-12882095 GCF_003711565.1 Takifugu flavidus
AGTGATCCCACACAGGCCGACTGAGACAATAATGGAGAGAGTGTGAACCTGAGAGGCGGCCTGGTAAAGGCATCCCCCCGTCCAGATTGAAAAGGAGGGGGAGGTCTTGACTGGTTTGAGTCGCCGGTGACACCGATACCCGCCGCCTGTGTCACACACAACTTAGTGGTAACCATATCCGCCCGCAGGGCCCCAAGTTACTACTTCCATCTTCCCGTCCGCTGACAGCTGACCGTGGGGAGTGATGAATGAGGAGGTCACGTCGCCACAAAGCACCCGATATGTCCGATATGTAAGTGACAAGAACACACAGGGAACGGACCCCAAACCACACAACGCCGACAACAGCAGCTCGGTGCCGGAAAACAAGGCTGCACCAAATATTTGCTGTGATAATGCTGGATAAAACCCTCCTCAAACGTTCACAAAACCTCCTTTGAGACGTTTTTAATCCAAAGAGAATAATAACAGTTCCTTTATGAGAAGCAGTTTTCCTTCTGCAGTCATAAAGACTAAAGACTTTGCACATTTATCCACATTCAGCAGGCAAATACAGGCCTGGAGGAGCATCAGCTGCTCGGTAAGTCAGCAGCCCCCGAGGGCAGAGCGTCATTAAACCGGCACAGACATCTGCAATTAAGTTTTCATTTAAATGAAGTCAAAATGTTAAAATCCAGAAGAGCTGGAATGTTTTCACGGAGAAAATCCGCAAAAACTCCGAACAATTTCACCTAAAACGTTCAGATGTGTATCTAATGTTACCAGGATCGGCACCGATCAAGGTTCCCGTTTCAGGAGTCGTGCGCGCGCGCGCGCACACACGCACACACACACAGATGGAAAGAGAGAAAGAAAAGGAAGAGAGAGAGAGAGGGGGAGAGAGAAAAGGTCGCCACTCTTCCAACTAAACAGAAAGTGAACCAGCTCCGCGCGTAAAAGTCGTGCGTAAAGCGCACCCGCAGATGCGGTGCTCTGGCGTCACCCCCCCCCCCCCCCCCTCCAGATCTTCCTGAGACGCTAAAACCTCTGAACGTTTGAGCAAAGTGAAAACTGGAGGATAAACATCAAGTGAGCCAGATTCCGCCCCGCTTGGACGATCCCTCCACCGCGAGCGCGTCTCCGTAACCTTAGATCTCCAGCGCGTCACGTCGTGTCCGTTAATCACAGAAATCTCGTGTTAAGTGCGTGACTGAGCTTCAGAATCCACTTACCGGCCACGCGAACTGGAATCGTATGAGGATCTTTCCGGCCTCGTTGCGGTTGCCTCCGCTTTTCTGGCCGCTCTTGAACTGAAAAGTATTCCCACCGATAACTTTAGTAGTTTCCGAGCCGTAGGTGCACGTCCCTCGGGTCACCACCTCCGTTTGGTATTCCTTTAAGCACACCTTGAAGTAGGTGTCGCACTCGTCCGCGCCGCAGGGGCCCTCGGCCGCGCTCCGCTCCGCGTCGCAGCAGTCCCCGCTCAGCAGCTGTCCTCCGGGGTTCTCTACCGAGACCAGCTGCAGCTCAAAGTATCCGGTGGACCGGGACACCTGGGGGGGCAGAACAGAGTGAGCACGGCTGTCTTTCCTTTACGGGCATCATTCGGATTTAATCTCGTTCCGTTTAGACTCGAGGTCGGATGATGCGCGTGCAGGTGACCAACCAGCGCTGCGTCACCGGCTAAAACCAAACATTTATGCATGAACGCAACTTTACCAAAACCTCCGCGACTCCTTTTACGCCTTCATATTCAGGAGGCGCGCAGCTGAAAAGTTTTAAGAACGTTACAGTTTCGTCCCTCGGAAAGAAACTAAGAAGTTCCGAAAATACCGAGACGGAGATGTGGAACTGAGAATCAGATGGAATCTGCCGTGAACCTGCAGAGGCGCGGGTCGCGAACCCTCTCCTCCACCTGAGACCCGAAGGGCAGAAGTTCTCACCTCAGCCTGCAGCGCCAGGAGGAGACACACCAGTGAGAAGCGCCGCGCTCTCTGCACAATATCCCGCATGTCCGCGGCGGCCGGTGACCATCGGTGAAGAGCGCAAATATGGAAGTTTCTGTCGGTCCAGAGAGGATAAAGAAGGAGCGCGCAGAATGCTTCCCCCCGCGGGGGCGCGAGCCGTCCGCGGCGCCGCTGCTCGCCTGCGGTGGTGGAGGAACTGGTGCTGCTTCGCTCCGCGGACGCACAACAGGACACGCTCGGTGCCGCTGCGCTCTGCCGCTCTGCCGCTCTGCCTCCGCCGCTCCGAGCTCTAAACAGCAGAGAAGAGGAGCAGCCGCGCGACTCGCTGCCCGCAGCACGAGCCGCAGCAGACAGCGGCCCGGCCCAATCGCTGCTGGCGGGGGCGTGGCGGCAGAGAGGGCGGAACCAATCAGAGGGGAGAGGGCGGGGCGAGGGCGGGGCGGACTGCTGATGGATTTATTCTTTATTCAGACAGTAGCTCCCATTTTACTTTAATCCCCTCACATAAAAAAAGAACTTTATCCAAACACACCGAAGCGGAACTATGTGTCAGGTGGGTGTTGTTCACCTTTGCTACAGAATACCTCCCACCTAACTCATAGTTCCGCTCACAGGAGCGACGAATATGACGGTCACAGCAGGCTAACGGTGTTTTTACTTGTTGGCTTCCATGTGAAACACCTGAGCTCCTCACTGATCTACAGACAGGAAACACGGCTGTTAGCGCCCTCTGCAGGCCGCTCTGCAGCCCCCGGGGCACCAACCAGAGGACCAGGATACTTAGTTACAACCACACTTTGGGACTTTGTTTCATTCAGAGGAAATATATCTAATATATATATAGCTGCATAGTCGCAGCTGCATTTAAAGAGATAAACAGATTGGCATTATGATTTGTTATTCCCTTCAAAAATGAGTCGTGGCAAATTTTATTTAGCTGTAACAGATGTTAGTTTTGAGAGACGTTAGCTGATGTTAGCTAGCTACAACACGTGCATTTTAGCAGTTGTTATTTAGCTCTAATAGTTTCTGATTCACTTTGATAGATGTTCGTGAAATGACGTAACCTTCCTGGTAAATGTACCGACGGGGAATACTGCCCCCTTCTGGTCTGGAGAGTATTTCCTGGGTTGTTTTAATGAACAAAGAGCTTTGCTTTAAGTCAACGTCGGTCACTTTCATGAGATCTTTGGTGGTTTTCCTACATTCGGTGCAGCAACAAGCTCTCTGTTGTGCAGACGTGTGACTTCCAGAGAAGATTTCCTGTGGCATTCCCATCTCACACGCCAGGCTTTCATTTGGTGATCCGGCTGCGTGTCAGATGGCGGCCGTGGGACGGTCCGTTGGGGCAGCTGCTCCTCCAGATCCGCTGGCTGCGGCGTCCGCTCCTGTGGACCGCGGGCGGCTGCCTGGGACAGGTGGCTCCTGACGCTCTGCAGCAGATGTTTCCTCTCAGGGAAGCAGGTGCAGACACACATTTTATCGTCCACACACACTCGAGCACTTGTGACTCACTCACATGCCACAAGAGACACAAACGTCTTGTGTTCCTCTTATCAGCGGAGATAAAGAACACAGCTAATAGAGATAAACGGACGACTTAATGAGCCTCGTTCTGAAGATGAAACCTTCTGACCCCACCGAGGTGCTGAATTGCTCGGGGGGGGGGGGGGGGGGGGGATCTTGGATCAGGTCAGGCTGCAGGTGTTCCAGACCAAGCCCAGGACAGGTGAGACTCGTCTCCCTGTTCTGGATCGAACCAGAGTTTCTTCCTGGTCACGTCTCGTTCAGACTTCCCCGATGTGCCTCCCCCCCCCACTGAGGGGGGGGGTCGTTGAGCCAACCTGGTCCAGCTGTGGCAGAAAGGTCTTCAAACATATAACCTTCAGGTCAGGTGGAGAACAGAGCTGAGAAATGATGTTTTCCTATCTGCAGCAGAATGTTTGAAGGATTAGGGAATTCTGGAGGAGATAACCCCCCCGCACCCCCCCCCCCCCCGGCCTCTAATGCAGAGCAGAGACTAAACAAGGCTCCTGCTGATCTGATATGAAGAGCAGATATGATGCTGCCGCTCTCGCCACCGTCCATGGCTCCGCGAGGAACATGTCGGACTCTGTTTTACAGCCTCATTAATGCACAGCGGGACGTTGCGAGGTCAAATTCCTGCGCGTTCCTCACACCTGCCCGTTGAAGCAACGCAGCCTCTGATGGGTTTTATGATCCGTGTGGATGTGGAAGATTTGCCAGGCGTCCTGAGTCACGGCTGCAGGTGGACGTGTGCGTACCTGCGCAGGAGGAACCCGTCAGGAACCAGTCAGGAACCAGTCAGGAACCCGTCAGGAACAGAGTCACCAGGCTCCACGGGGAACCTGGCTGATGCAGCAGGTCCAGAAGAACCACTATTGTCTGTTGAATGTGACAAAGTGAAGGTGTTTCCAGGACCCCCCACCCCACCCCCCCCCGCCCCCCCAGCCGTGTGTGTACAAACAGGCCGGCGTGCGGGAGAGCTGCCATAGAGACGTTTACAGGTCCTGGCCTGAAGAATGCAAACAGCAGCGAGTGCAGCTCTTATCTGACAAAAGAGTAAACTTTACAGTCCTGTTGTGGCTTGTCTGTGTGGTCTGAAGCTGCAGTTCGGAGCGGTGACGGAGCATCTGGACAGAACTGACGATCCCTTTTCTGGGATTTTCCGTCTTTTTAGAGGCCAGAAACTGGTCTAAAGTGGTGTTTACAGGAGAGGAGCCCGAGCGAGGTCAGGGGGCGGGGTCAGGGGTCACACCCTCAGGTTGGACCACCTCAGACGGGTGTTTCCGTCTGGAGCTCCAGCTGCTGGAACAACCGGAGGAACCAGGCTCAACGTTGACCTTTCGCCCTCTGAGAACCAACGACTCAAGTCGGATTTGACTCGATTCGCCGAAGACGCTGGTTCGTCAGCAGCTCCACGTCTCCCACGGACGGAGGTCGAGAGTGGCGGGAATCTGCTGCCACCACATGTGGAGGTTTGATACCAGCAGCAGATCCGGGGGAGAAACAGCGACACGGTGGCTGAGCTTTGTTTGAGGAGACGCATGAGGGCTGAACTCCGCTGAGAACTTCTTCTTCTTCAGGTTAGAACCTCCCAAACAGACGGAACACAGCAACCCCAGGACAGGCACCACGGCTACGGCGGTGCAACGCTGTGGTTGCCAGGGCAACTCCTGCTATTGATCAGGACATCCTCCGGGATCAGGAGGTCTGATGAACTGTACCAGAAGGTCACCAGGAACTGGAGCGACAGTTCTGGAGGAGATGGTCGCAGAATCATCTCAGTTTTACAGTGAGAAAGATTCCAAACACACAGAAGTGACCACAACACACACACACACACACACTTACATGCACACACACACACACACACACACACACTTACATGCACACACACACACACACACACACACACATAAATATTTAGATTCCAAAAACTTTTCAGGCGCCAAAAACATCAACCTTGTTGAGTTTAGCTGAAGAACGTCTGGAAACAAGAATCAGTCAGACAAATAACAAAAAAACATACCTTTACAGAGAGGGACACACACACACACACACACCCACACACACACACACACAGAGTAAACACACACGCCCACACACACACACACACACACACAGGGCAGGTGAGCAGGTGTTTGTCGGCAGGCAGATTCAGTTCCTCTGAGGTCACATGATCAGCAGGTGAACTCACTCTAATCCAGAAGGTGTCTGATAACGCTGGAGCCACGAGGGCTCCTGTCTGTCTGTCCCTCTGTCTGTCTGTCTGTCTGACTGTCCCTCTGCTGTCTGTCCCCTCTGTCCGACTGTCTGTCTGTCTGTCTGACTGTCTGTCTGTCCCTCTGTCTGTCTGTCTGACTCTGCCTGTCTGTCTGACTCTGTCTGTCTGTCTGACTCTGCCTGTCTGTCTGACTCTGTCTGTCCCTCTGTCTGTCCCTCTGTCTGTCTGTCTGTCCCTCTGTCTGCCTGTCTGTCCGACTGTCCCTCTGTCTGTCTGTCTCTCTGTCCCTCTGTCTGTCCGACTGTCCCTCTGTCTGTCCCTGTCTGTCTGTCTGTCCTGTCTGTCTGTCCCCTGTCTGTCCCTCTGCCTGTCTGTCTGCCTGTCTCTCTGTCTGTCTGTCTGCCTGTCTGTCTGTCTGTCTGTCTGTCTGTCTGTCTGTCTGTCTGTCTGTCCCTCTGTCTGTCCCTCTGTCTGCCTGTCTGTCCGACTGTCCCTCTGCCTGTCTGTCCCTCTGTCTGTCTGTCCCTCTGTCCGTCCCTCTGTCTGTCTGTCTGTCTGTCCCTCTGTCTGTCCCTCTGTCTGCCTGTCTGTCCGACTGTCCCTCTGCCTGTCCGTCCCTCTGTCCGTCCCTCTGTCTGTCCCTCTGTCTGTCTGTCCCTCTGTCTGTCCCTCTGTCTGCCTGTCTGTCTGCCTGTCTCTCTGTCCCTCTGTCTGTCTGCCTGTCTCTCTGTCTGTCTGTCTGTCCCTCTGCCTGTCTGTCTGTCCCTCTGTCTGTCTGTCTGTCCCTCTGCCTGTCTGTCTGTCTGTCTGTCTGTCTGTCCCTCTGCCTGTCTGTCTGTCTGTCCCTCTGTCTGTCTGTCCTCTGTCTGTCTGTCCTTCTGTCCTGTCTGTCTGTCTGTCCCTCTGTCTGTCTGTCCCTCTGCCTGTCTGTCTGTCTGTCTGTCCCTCTGATGTGAAATCAGAAGGTAACATCACACATCTGAAAGGTTCCGGTTCGGTCCAGTCCCCCTCAGGAGCTGTGACGGAGGCAGCGGTCCACAGTCTGGACTACACAGGACCCCTGAGACCCCCTATGTCCTCGGAGGTCTGTGTGGACCCAGCTGAAGGCTGAGGATCAATAACGTGCGCTAGCTAAGCGGGACTGAAAATACACCTGCAAATTCAGCCTTTTTACTCATCCTTCAAAGACCGGGTCCCGTTTCTCCCACCGTGCTGCAGGTCAGTGAAGGCCTCGGGCTCTGAAGGTCCCTGTCATCTTCCAGGGCAGCACATGGTTCTGTTCCCACACCCAGCGCCGCCTAAACACCTCATTAGGCTGCGCAGGGTGGAGAACCCTCAGCTCCAAAGAGGAAGGAACAAAACGAGCCCCCCCCACCACAGACACTGTCAATTAGGCCCCCGTCTGAGCCTGCTGGCTGGAGCTCCAGTAATTAATACCTGCAGCATCAAGGGGCTCTGGGAGCGCCGCCACAAAGGCCGGAGGAGGCGGCGCCCTGCACACCGAGGTCGGACCAGCGGATCAAACGCGCGCGTGCGGACGGCCACGACAGGAAGTCCCACGTCTGTTCCTTCCTGCTTCACCAACACAACAAAAACAAGTGTAAATGTAAAGAAATGGGTCCGGATCCTCCCGCTGTTCTGCTGGGAAAGATCTGGAATGTTGGATCAGCCAAAAATCTCCGGAACGCCGACAGGAAGCTGCGACCGTCGGGTCAAATATCTCCTGTTCGTCAACTCCATCGTTCCAACCATTAACGAGACTGTTTATCTCCCTCAGGACTCCGGCGGGGGGGTCCAGATCTTCTCTCGTGATAGCGGCGGCGGCGGCGGACGCTCACTTTCCCCGCGGCCCCCCCAGCGGCCCCCCCGTCGGCCCCCCCGCGGCTACGCACCGTGGGTGTGAATCACATTCTTAGATGAAGATATGAAGACGTCGGCGAGGCTGCGGGCGAACGCGGCCGAGCGGCGCCGCGTTTTCCCCCCGTAAACGTCCAATGGTCTGTGCGGAAGGAGGTTATCATGCTAACGCTAGCACGGCGAGCTGCGGCTCCCCCGTTGTCCTGCGGGGGCAGCAGCGAGGGGCTGAGGAGACTCACCCGGAGCTCCTCGTGGGTCCGTCCGCACCTGCTCAGCCGGGGGTTGTTGCGCTCACGTCGCCGTAGCAACCACATCCCCGCTCAGGCCTGGGTCAGATTACAGCGTTTGTGAACCGCCAGCGATCAGATCATCACCTGAGCATTATGGGCTGTTTCCTCCTGTCAGAGGACATCGTGGGGCCACCTGCACTGTCGTACTCCACAGTTCAGCAGAACTCCTCCCCCCCTCCCTCCCCCCCTCTTCCTCCTCCCCCCCCTCCTCCATCTCCCCCTCCTCCTCCCCCTCTTCCTCCTCCTCCCCCCTTCCTCCTCCTCCCCCCTCCTCTTCCTCCTACCTCCTCCTCCTCCTCCTCTCCCTCTCCTCCTCCTCCTCTTCTTCCTCCTCCTCTTCCATTCCACCCTCCCCCACCCTCCCCTCTCCTACCATCCCCCCCCCTCCTCCCTCCACCCCCTCCCCTCACCCCCCCTGCTCCTTCCTCTTCCTCCCCGTCCTCCTCCTCTCTCCCCCCTCCCTCTTCGCATAACATCCGTGTGGAGGTGAGCTGTGATGCGGGCGAGGTCTCCCCCTCCCTCCCCCCCCCTCCTCTCTCCTCCTCCTCTCCCTCCTCCCCCCCTCCCTTCCCTCCCCCCCCTCCTCCTCCCCTCCTCTTCCTCCTACCTCCCCTCCTCCTCTCCCTCCTCCCCCCTCCTCTTCCTCCTCCTCCTCCTCCTCTCCCCCCCCCTCCCCTCTCCTACCTCCCCCTCTTCCTCCTCCTCCCCCCCCCTCCTCCTCTCCAACCCCCTCCCTCCCTCCTCCCCCCTCCTCTTCCTCCCCCCTCCTCCTCCTCCCCTCCTCCCTCTTGCATAACATCCGTGGTGGGAGGTGAGCTGTGATGCGGGCGAGGCCTCCCCCCTCCTCCCCCTCCTCCTCTCCTCCTCCTCCTCCCCCTCCTCCTCCCCCTCTTCCTCCTCCACCCCCTCCCTCCTCCCCCCTCCCCCCTCCTCCTCTTCCAACCCCCCCCTCCTCCCCCCTCCTCCTCCTCCCCCCCTCCCTCTTGCATAACATCCGTGTGGAGGTGAGCTGTGATGCGGGCGAGGCCTCCCCCCTCCTCCCCCCCCCCCCCCCCCCCCCCACCAGAGCTGCATGTGTGTGCACGACCACATACTTGTGGAGGAGGCGTGTTTGCTTTGGCTCACACGCACGTTCCCGGTGCAGCAGCGCCGCAGGAAACGGCCCCGTTGTAGCGCGGCTCCGTTGCTACGCTAACAGCAGGAGGCCACATTAATCTCCCGGGAATCTTTGGCCACATCGGCTTCATTCCCCCCCTATCACCAGAAGTGGGCGGGGCCTAGAACTTTGGCGCCCCCGCCGCTGCGCTCCCGTCTGAGTTATGACACATTATTCCGACTCGGGCCGCATTCAAGTGACAGCGCCGCAGGAAAAGGAGATATTGTCCCGCTGCGTGTGGGACTGCATGATGGAGGTGTCCTTGTCCGGGCGAAACACGCCATTGTTCCACCGACAATCCGCAACCCGACGCAGGAAGTGACACACAGGACGCAAACACAATGAGCAGCGCGGCTGCGGCTCCGCGACAACAGAGCGGAGGAGCAGGAAGCGCTCCCAACGCTCCCAACGCTCCCAACGTGCACGATGCAGGGACGGGAGCACAGAAATATAAACGTCCCTGTTGTCCGGGGGGGGGGGGGGGACGACCTCCTGGGACGACCTCCTGGGACGGTCCTCTCCCACTGTCCACCCTCTTCCCGCCTCTTGTCTCCTTCTCTTGGGATAATTGGATCCTTTGCAGCGAGGCGGCATCATTTGTCGGAAGGTTCTGGGCCTAATCGCCCTGGAACCCCACGCGCTGTCCTCTCCGCTGGCTCCGAGCGGCTCCTGTTTGCGATGGAAAACCGGGAACGTCGGCTCCCGTTTGCGATGGAAAACCGGGAACGTCGGCTCCCGTTTGCAATGGGAAACCGGGAACGTCGGCTCCCGTTGCCTCCACTCCCGACCGCGACGGGACAAAGCTCCCCTTTTCACATTGCAGGAGGAAAGAAAGGGAGGCAATCAGATAGGAATGCTGCTGGAATTCCCCGGAATCACCCCCCCCCCCCCCCATCATTCCTCCATCATTGGTCACAAATCCATACGGAGCGTTAACGTGCGGAACAATGCACAACGGAGCTATTCTGCGAGCATAATGCAAGGAAACGTTAGCTCAGAGGGACAAATGGCCGGACTATAGAGCGCCCCATCCCAGGAACAATCGGGTAGGAAGCCTGGGCAGGTGCCCACCTCCTGTGGAAACATCCCCCGGGCCGGGCCGGGCCGGGCCGGGCCAGGCCGGGTCTCAGTCACATGACGCACGGAGGGAGACAAAGGAGGCAGCAGCAGGTAAGAAGCCACGTGAAGGTTGGAGGAGAGGTCACACCTGGCCGCCAGGTGGGGGCGTGTCTTAAACGGCGTCCTGGCGATGACATCCAGGTGGATCTCGGTACCGGAGTCCTGGTTCTGCTCCTATTTTCGGGCCTCTCTCAGGGAACGAGAAGCGTGCGAGGTCAAAGGGTGGCGGCTGCGTGAGGACGTGTGTCCGTGCTATCGGATCTCAGCCTCATTGTTACTGGTTCTGAGCGGCGCTGGATGACAGACGGGCTTTCTTCAGAACCACCACTGAGGCGGGTTCAGCTGCAGGAAACAACACTTTCTACTGCAAGATTCCGATCTACGGAGCGCTGCCAGGCACAACAATGGCGCGCTGAAAACGGGAGCGGAGGCCGGGCGACCCTCCCCCGGGTCCGCTCGGTTCCGAGCAGAAGGAGCGGCCCGGCTGGCGGCTCTGATAAGGACCTGGAAGGACGGGAAACCAGGGAACAAACTGTTCTGATGAACAGCCTGACCAGCCCGCGGGCCGGGGCAGAATAATCCCAAACATCCGGGAGCAGGACTGCCCTCCAGCCGACACATCAGGAACCAACGCTGGAGGAACCAACGCTGGAGGAACCAACGCTGGAGAACCAACGCTGGAGGAACCAACGCTGGAGGAACCAACGCTGGAGGAACCAACGCTGGAGGAACCAACACCTGAGGAACCAACGCTGGAGGAAGCAACCACAGAGGAATCAACCCTAAGCCAATGGTACATGTCCTCAGGTGTCCTCAGGTGTCTTCGGGTGTCCTCGGGTGTCCTCGGGTGTCCTCGGGTGTCTTCAGGTGTCTTCGGGTGTCCTCAGGTGTCTTCAGGTGTCCTCGGGTGTCTTCAGGTGTCCTCGGGTGTCCTCGGGTGTCTTCAGGTGTCCTCGGGTGTCTTCAGGTGTCCTCGGGTGTCCTCGGGTGTCTTCAGGTGTCCTCGGGTGTCTTCAGGTGTCCTCGGGTGTCCTCGGGTGTCTTCGGGTGTCCGCGGGTGTCCTCAGGTGTCCTCGGGTGTCCTCAGGTGTCCTCGGGTGTCCTCAGGTGTCCTCGGGTGTCCTCGGGTGTCTTCGGGTGTCCTCAGGTGTCTTCAGGTGTCTTCGGGTGTCCTCAGGTGTCCTCGGGTGTCTTCAGGTGTCCTCGGGTGTCCTCGGGTGTCCTCAGGTGTCCTCAGGTGTCCTCGGGTGTCCTCCTCTTCTCACAGTACTGATGCTGGGATTGTTGGGCGATCGAGCAGAGTCTGTCCTCTCTCACTAATTACAGGCCATCGCTGGGACAGAGGGAGACACGTCAGGACTTGTGTCCGACTGCTGGACACCAGGACCGTCAAGCGCTCCGTGGGTCACCGTACCTGGTCACGTGATTGATGGGTAGTGTCAGCCTGTGGTGTTGAGGGGGCGTGGCCAGCCAGGTACGACAGGTTCAAGCGCAGTGATTTTATTGCCAGGTGACTTTACGACTCGAAGCCCAACGGCCAGCGAGACCTGCCAGCTGCTCCAACCGTAGCCTAGCTTAGCCTAGCTTAGCTTAGCTTAGCATCCACGTGAAACGATGCCTCCCAGCTGACGCTAGCACGCTAACGCCTCGGTGAAAGACACGTTTTCAGCACGAGTTGCCCAACGTTCCCGCTCCACACGCACGTTTTTTTGCGTGTGTGCGTGTCGTCATGCTTCCCGTGACTCTGGTCATGGATCGGCAGCTCCCCCCCCCCCCCCAATGTGGTCTCAGGGATAATGGGAACCTGATCGGAGGCAAAACAGGAGGCAGCAGCCGTGGTTAGTAGGTGTGTGCGTGTGTGTGTGTGTGTGTGTGTGTGTGTGTGTGCGTGTGTGTGTGTGTGTGTGTGTGGTGTGTGTGTGTGTGTGTGCGTGTGTGTGTGTGCGTGTGTGTGTGTGTGCGTGTGTGTCGGGGTCTTTTGTGAGAACCTCTTCAAAGCGGCGGCCCTTCTATTTGTCCGCTGGAGCTCTTTGTAATGGAATCCTCCACTGTCATTTTGCCCCCTTTATTTTTAGGCAGGGCCATTATTGCCCCCGCGGCCCCTCAGGCTTTGTCTCAGGGTCAGGTTAACTCCTTTTTTCACCTTGTTCAGGAGCGTTTCCTCCCCCTCCTGCTCACGTTCTGTGGGCAGAGTCACGGATCACAAACGGGGGCCGCTGCTCCGCACGGACCAGGTGTCGCTGGGAACGCCGGGACGGGACCGGTGTGTGTGGGACCTCGGACGTCCCGACGACCACAGCGGGACGCCGCGAGCGAGGGTGTGAGACGCGGCGTGGAGGCGGGAACACCAGCTGAACATATTGATTAACCCTTGATGACGTCCTGGTGTCTCACATATCAATATATCAATATGGCCCCACACACACACACACACACTCACACCAGCTTACCTGTAATATGTGACATGAGTGGATGAATAAAACATCCCAGGCTTTAGCTGCCGGGTAACTGGACCCGGGTCGGGGGGACAGGAGGCGGGCCGGCAGCTCCGGCCAGCGGCGGCAGGCGGCCGCGGACGCTGGCGAGGAGTAAAAGCCGCATTATTGCTGCCACCAAAACACCATGTGGTGGACACGAAGCATCCAGAGACACAACTGTGTGTGTCCAGCTGCTCGGCTACAAGCAGCTGAGCGGTGTGTGTGTGTGTGTGTGTGTGTGTGTGTGTGTGTGTGTGTGTGCTTAAAATATTCAATTACTTGAGTGAGTTACTGCATCACATTTTAGTTTCATTCACCACAGAAGAACTTCCGAAAGCCGATCTTTCTTTTCCCCAGTTAGCCACCAGTTAGCCACCAGTTAGCCACCAGTTAGCCACCAGTTAGCCAGTGGGCATCAAAGTCCTCTACATCACAGGGATGACTTTAAAATTTCAGTAAATATTTATCACTATTTGTCGGCGTAACCATGGTGATCCTGAAATACTGCCTGTAGTTCCACACGCTGCCTTTAGGGGCGGTAGTGAGGCGCCTTTTACCTGAACGAATCGAACACTTTTATCACATCGCAGGTCGTTTAAACAACGCCTGAAAACTACAGTTTTACACAGGCAGCAGAGTCTTGACCTGTTGCAGCAGAACACACACACACACACACACACACACACACACACACACACACACAGGGTCAGGTTCCCCTCTGTGTCCAGTGGCTTATTAATCATTAAACTCAACTGCTGCCCCAGAGGAGGGGAAAAAGCCCCCCCCACTCTCTCGTTACACCCGTTAAGGTATGAGAGAACAACAATGAAGCTCAGCCAATCAGAACGCTCGCTGCAGCGTGGAGCAGGTGACAGCAGGTAGACCCGAGTGGACCAGATTAAGCCTTTGTTCTGAGAAGTAACTGTTCACACACACACACACACACACACACACACACACACACACACACACACACACACACACACACACACACACACACACGAAGCCTTTAAACTGGTATCAGAAAACTCTGTCGTGCTAAAACAGAATCTAACCACAAATAAAGAAGACAAATTTAAAAACGATGTTTTTTAAAGGAAATCCTGGTTTATCACCGGAAATATTTAACGTAAAGTTTTCAGAATTCGGCTCGATGACAGGAGCGGTGCGCTGGTCGGGGGCGCCCCCTGCTGGTAGACACGGGTACTGCAGCGTCCTCCGGTCTGCTGTAAATTAAAGTTATTGCATTTGTTAATTAGATTCTTTTTTCCGTTTGCTTTCATGTGTCGGTGGTCCTGACTCAATTTCATCATCAAATGGTTCTGGAGAAGGAATGAAACTAAGTGAAACCGGTGAATCCCGCCACCAGGGGGCACACTGTCCCCTGAAAGCCCGAATGGTGGAAACAACAACTTTACCGGAAGTGAAAAAAAGGAAAACTGAGGAATATTTTCCATTTACAACAGGGCGGCTGCAGTACCCTGTTATCACCAGTGGGTGGCGCCACAGGTCCGTGAACACGTCACTGAGGAGCCTCAAAGAGTAAAAGCAAAGATTCCGCTGAATAAAAGCTGATTTCACACACATCAAAGGATGAAGGCGTGATTCCTTTACGTCTATATTTCTCTTAATTACAGATCTTTTGTGTTTCCTTCCTTCCAAGTTCCGGAAACTTCAGCTTCCTCCGACTTTCAGATTTATCTGATATAAATCTGGTTCCACCTCTTCCTCCTCCCACGTCATCAGAACCTTCAGGAGTGAATCGTGACCATCGACCCACACACACACACATACGTCAACCCACACACACGCATGTCAACACACGCACACACGTTGACCCACACACACACTGACACACACACACACACACACACACACACACACAGTTCGACCCACACACACACACACCTCGACACCCCCCCACCACACTCACACGCACACACACACACACGTCAACCCACACACACACACACTTCGACCCACACGCACACACACTTCGACCCACACGCACACACACGTTGACCCACACACACACACGCACACACACTTCGACCCCCACCACCACACACACACACGTCGACCCACACGCACACACGCTCACACACACACGTCGACCCACACACACACACGCACACACCACACGTCAACCCACACGCACACACACGTTGACCACCACACACGCACACACACACGTCAACCCACACGCACACACACGTTGACCACCACACACACACGCACACACACACGTCGACCCACACACACGCACACACAAACATGTCGACCCACACACACGCACACACACACACCTCGACCCACACACACACACCCACACACACTTCGACCCACACGCAGACACACACACACACACGTCGACCCACACACACACATACGCACACACGTCGACCCACACGCACACACACACACACACACGTCGACCCACACGCACACACACACACACGTCAACCCACACACACACACACACACACACACACGTCGATCTTTCGCCATCACAACGAAGCTAAAATGGTCCCAACTCTAAAGCAAAGTCAACACAACCAGGATCAAACCTGATTGGACACGTCCAGCATCAGTCGGCTGGTCTCCATGGTAACGGAGCACACCCTCGTTCACCTCACCGTCGTGTTCCAGGTAAAGGTGCAACAGCTCACACGTCACAGGTGAGCAGGGCACCCGTCAAAGCCCCGCCCACATTCTGCAGAACAGCAGACGGGGGGGGGCAGATGTTGGGGGGGAGTGAGCCGAGACACAGCCCGCAGGAGCCCCGGTGAGGTCAGAGGTCGAGGTCACGCCCACAGTTTCGTCCGCACGAGAACCCAAATCGAATCAGCGTCCTGCGGTGATGGAGCGCTGATCCCTGAGGGAGGGGCCAGAACAGACGGCGACCCCCCCACCTCCTTTTGTTCCATCAATAAAAACAATACCTTTGAAATGTAAAGCGGCCGTCGGTGCAGGTGCAGCTCCGGTGGGTCCCTGGCCTCCTGCTTAGCCCTCAGAAGCCCCTCCCACCAGCGATGCCTTCTGGGTCACCACAAATGGATTTGCTCCGCCTCCACGCCACATTGATCAGCCATTCATCACCTCTGACTGGGGGGACTGGGGGGACTGGGGGGACTGGGGAGATGGGTGAGACTGGGGAGACTGGGGAGACTGGGGGGACTGGGGAGACTGGTGAGACTGGGGAGACTGGGAGGACTGGGGAGACTGGGGGGACTGGGGGGACTGGGGAGACTGGGGGGACTGGGGGGACTGGGGAGACTGGGGAGACTGGGGAGATGGGTGAGACTGGGGAGACTGGGGGGACTGGGGGGACTGGTGAGACTGGGGAGACTGGGAGGACTGGGGAGACTGGGGAGACTGGGGAGACTGGTGAGACTGGGAGGACTGGGGAGACTGGGGGGACTGGGAGGACTGGGGAGACTGGGGGGACTGGGGAGACTGGGGGGACTGGGGAGACTGGGGGGACTGGGGGGACTGGGGAGACTGGGGAGACTGGGGAGACTGGGGGGACTGGGGGGACTGGGGAGACTGGGGAGACTGGGGAGACTGGGGAAGGACCCGGATGTGTCCGTGATTCCAGTCAGCGTCCCCCGAAACAACCCAGAGCTTTATTACGCAATCAGGAAACAGGCCCCGCCCACTGATCATCGATGGAGCCTCAACTTTAGTCACATCAGTCACACACACACACACACACACACTCACACTCACACTCACACACACACTCACACACTCACACACACACTCAAACAATGATGTTCTTATGGAGACAGTTTGTTTTTCTGTTCCGAGCTGATTAAATTAACAAGCATCCAGTGTGTGTGTGTGTGTGTGTATGTGTGTGTGTGTGTGTGTGTGTGTGTGTGTATGTGTGTGTGTATGGGGGGGTCTAAAGGACAAAAACAAAAGAATTCCTGATGCTATCCCACCAATGCCGATGAGACAAAGAGAAGAGGCGGGGGCTCCGCCCCCCCCAGCCCCCCAGGCTCCGCCCCCACCCCAGGCCCCGCCCCCTTGAAACTTTTTAACTAGAGATCAGAGAAGGTAAAGAGAGAACGAGTGATGGAGACGGAGGAAGAGGAGTAAAGTTCTGCTGGAACATCTGAGACCATCAGGATGATCCCACATCATCCATGTAAACATACCAGCGCGGGGGGGGGGGGGGGCGCAACAGCTGTCTGCTCCTGCTGGGGGGGGCAGCACCTGCCACCAGCCTCCATCCCCACCCACACCCCAGGCCTGGCGAAGGCTTCCACCCCCCCATTCAGCCTCCGCTCAGCTGCCTCATCTACATGTTTGACTTGCTGCTTCTAAATTGGGGGCGACCCCCCCAACACCGCCCCCCCCCCCCCAAAGCAGATGTAAGTAAACAGAGCCTCTTTTCATCTCGACCAGGATTAGCCCAGAACGGATTCTGGGTCGTTAACCCCCCCGGAGGACCGAAGGCTGACAAAGGACCCGTTGGGATCCAGGTTGCTTTTCAAAGCCTGTACAAGAATGTGTGTGTGGGGGGGGGGGGGGCAGCGAGGGGGGTGCAGCGAGGGGGGGGGGTCACCGAGGTATCGGGGTGTTGATGAAGGCGTTAGAGACGGCGGCGACCCCCCCCCCCCCGCTGCACCCCTTACCAGACGATGTGAGCTAGCCTCGGGATAGCGTGCGTTAGCATGTGCGTTAGCATGTTTGCTTTGCTAACTCTTGGCTGGCGTACGGCCTCAACTTCCTGAAAATACTGCCGGTCGCCATGGCAACCCACTGGCAACTCCATTTATAACACTGGGAGTTGCACCGGAGCTCAGCACATGACACGACGTTAGCGTCCCGTGGATCAGCGCCGCGCGCACGCCGCCCCCCCACCAATGCTCCCCCCCCCAACGCCCCCCTCAACGCCCCCCCCCCCAACGCCCCCGCGCTCTAAATATTTATGGGCGACACGTGTTTGCGGGTGTTTCTGATGCAGTATTTATGAGGACCGATCGCACGTGTGATGGAGGGAAAGATCTGCCATCGTCTTCGGGGGGGGGGGGGCAGAAGCTCGCTATGTCACGAAGGTCAGAGGTCGCCCGTGTTTCAGAGCGTTTAAATCCATGACGGATCGTTAGTGTCTCACAGCTGGAGAGCAAAAAGGATCCGTTTAGACCAGACGGCAAAATAAATGTTCTGTTGGATCCACTGACCCAAAAAAGGCTTCTCAGCTTTTCTGAGCACGTGTCAGAGGTCAGCAGGGGTCAGCAGGGGTCAGCAGGGGCTAAACTGTGTATGAAGACGCACACACACACACACACACACACACACACACACACACACACACACATCATGGTGGGAAGCAACTCCTCTGAGGGCGGGCTGACAGGTCAGATCAGAGCTGAATACTGATTGGTTGAACCCTCAGGGTGTGTGTGAGTGTGTGTGTGTGGGGGGGGGTCGGTGTGTGTGTGTGTGGGGGGGGGTTAACACAAGTCAGACAGTGAAAGCTGAGAAATTAAAGAGAGAAAATCTGGTTTCATGGCCTCCTCAGAAGTTTCCAGGGTGAAAGCAACACCTGCTCCGGCCTCACCTGGGGAACTCCGGCGGGGGCGGAGCTTCAGCCGCTCATCGCCACGTCAGGTTGAACATCAGTGAAACTCTCTTTCTTTGATGGCGTTGGCGTTAGCGTACCCCCCCTCTGACAGCAGCGCGACAACGTGCACAGAAAGGACGGCTCGTGCGCGTCACCGCGAGGCGTTCAAGGTCCAGGAGACGGCAGCTCCTGTCCCGGGTCCATTTCACAATAAAATCACAACAGTTTGGGAATTTCTAGCGACAGAAATAGTGAAAAAAGTCCAAACGGCTGTTTCCAGTACCCACAATCCTCTCTGCTCGCTCCTCCTTTAGTCCCCATGAATCATGAAGAGCCGCCGCCGCGGCGCCGCGTCCACGGAATGTTACGACGGCGGGTGTGAGTGAGAACTGGGTCAGCATGACTCAGCATTACGGGCCGACACGTTCACACGCCGCCCCCCCCCCCGTTAAACACGTCTGTAGCCAACGTGTCCCACGGCGTGCGGCGTGCTAACCGAGCCGCGGCAGGAATCCGCCTTGCTAACACACTTTTCCTCTTCCGGGCCTCTGAGGACCTCAGCCCCCCCTGAAACGGGGGGTCAACGTGGGGTCGTCCTCACGTTTTTGAACAGGCGGGGGGGTCACTGGAGGAGACGAGCGTCCACGCTTCCAGCGCAGGAAGTAGCGCCGACGGCCTCGCCAAAACTGCCGCAGTGCTGAAGAGCAACGGCGCCAAACATGTTGTAACCTGGGCGGGGGGGGGGGGGGGGGGGGGCACGACTGGACAGTTAATTACTTTGGGGGGGTTGAATTAAAGGACACACCTGCAGGCAGTCTGTGTGTGTGTGTGTGTGTGTGTCTCTGTGTGTGTGTGTTTGTGTGTGTGAGTGTCTGTGTGTGTGTGTCTGTGAGAGTGTCTGTGTGTGTGTGTCTGTGTGTGTGAGTGTCTGTGTGTGTGTGTGTGTGTGGTGTCTGTGTGTGTGTGTTTGTGTGTGTGAGTGTGTATGTGTGTTTGTGTGTGTGAGTGTGTATGTGTGTTTGTGTGTGTGAGTGTGTATGTGTGTTTGTGTGTGTGAGTGTCTGTGTGTGAGTGTCTGTGTCTGTGTGTGTGTGTGTCTGTGAGAGTGTCTGTGTGTGTGAGTATGTGTGTGTGAGAGTGTGTGTGTGTGTGTGTGTGTGTGTGTGTGTTGTGTGTGTGTGTGTAGGGGGTCTCTGTCAGGAGCATCTGTTGAGACACGGGGCAGATGGAGTGTGTGATCTCAGCGTGTTGGAAGTGTGTGTGTTAGAAGTGTGTGTGGAGGCACGAGCTCCTTTGCACCCCCCCCCCCCCACCTTCTGCTCTGATAAGATGGAAGCTTGAGGGGGGAAGGGGGGGGGCTGACAGATGTGTCACTTTATACAACACAGGAGACAAAGAGGGGCAGGAGGGGCAGGAGGGGAAAACAGAGTTAACTGGCAGACCGGACCAAGCTGACCTTTGACCCCAGCTATAAATGAGCCCGCTGGGGGGGGTTCTGCAGGGGGCAGCCTGATAAATCAGCCAATCAGAGAGTGAATCAGATGTTCTGGGGGAGTCGGGCGAACCTTTTAGGCCACGCCCCCTTTATCTGTTGTACGTTAGCGTGTTGCTACCAGAACTACGTACATCAGTGTTGCGTAATAGTCCATTTCCTGTTCCACACTGTCTTTGAAGCATCAACATTTAGCACTATGTTAGCCACCGCTAACCGGCCCCTGCTCAGGTTGTGATATTATGCTAATGTTGCTAAGAAGAAGGCTGAATTTAGCATGTTAGCTGAGGAGACTGAGGGTTTCCTGCTGCCCTGAAGTGACCGAGAACCATCTCAGCAGGTAACTGTTACTTTAATTACACGACAAATCCCGTTTTCCTCATGTTGTGGGACTATAATCTTTGCCTCGGAGATAAAAGCTCATTCTGATTATTATTTCCTGGGCTCCTGTGGTTTTTTATTTGGCTTCATATTAGCTCTGCGCTCCTCCGTTGTCCAATCTCTTTGTCCATCATCGGTTGCTGCCGTAGCCGAATCTGCCTCCAGGGATGGATAAAGTTAATCTCATCTCATCCCGACTCATCTCATCCCACATTTGCGGATCCCCCGGTGGGTGCTGCACACCCGCGGCTAACAAGCTAGCGCTCTCTTGACGCTTATTAGCAGTGTTACAGGAGCTGTTTTGCATTTTGTTTTGCTGGTTCTGAGCGAGGAGACAGACAGTAAAGTGTCCTTAAACTCCCAGATTATCCTCTAGCCTCTGTGACCAGGTTTATGATAAATGAGCAAAAGGTTCTGTTCGGAGGAGATTAAACAGGCCGAGGTCCCCAAACTCGGACCTGTGCTAACAAACTGCGATGGATTCTAATGCTAATCCACGCGGGCGTTCGGCTTTATGATGCGGCCAGTCTGTAAATCTGAGGAGGAGCTGTCAGGTTGTGAGCTAACTCTGATGCTAAATGCTAACGGCGTTTGCTGATACCTCACCTGCAGATGTGACAGGAAGCCCCACCAGGACGGACTGGTCCATCCGGGAACCGCCCCTTCCTCTCCAACCTCTCCAGAATTTATTTGAGTTGTGTAGCGTCATTGTTGGCTAAAATGATACAACATTTCATTAAATTTGGCCACATTTTTACCTCTACGAGACAATGAACACTCTGTTACTGTGGCCTGGCTTTGATTGGCTCTGCACCACTGAACTGTGTGTGTGTGTGTGTGTGTGTGTGTGTGTGTGTGTGTGTGTGTGTGTGTCCTGAATCTCATGGGAAAATCCACACACAAAGTGAGTCAACGTTTACTGTGGGAGACACCACTGAGGGTGGGGGGGGGGGGGGCAGCCATGTGCCAGCTCTGTGTACGCTGTCAGGACCCATCACACACACACACACACACACACACACACACACACACACACAACACACACACACACACACCACACACACACACACACACACACACACCACACACGCACACACACACCCTGTACCATGTTTGGCCGGTCCTCAGGAGCCCCGAGCAGCTCAAACTTCATGTTGTGGGTGAGCGTGGGGGAACTCTCAGGTCCAACAGAACCCGTCTGTCTGAACGCGCCAGAAAAGAACCAATCAGCACCGTCATGGCCGGGTGAGAATTACGAGTTCACAAATTAGCCTCTTAGCTGCAAAATGGAGCTTCTGTTATCTCCACTGAGTGAGTCGCACGCTCCATTTCAGAGGGGGGGGGCAAAAGGGAGACAGAGGGGGGACAGAGGGGGAGAGGGGGGAGAGATTAAACGGCCCATTAGACCGGATCGGCTCCTGTGAAGAGGGATCAGAACACAAACGGGCCCGTGGAGCCGCTGGCAGAGCTGCCGCAGGAAGTTAGCGTTGTTGTTATTGTGATCATGTTTATCAGCCGAGACCCAGCAGGGCCGGAACCAGCGGCCCTGGATTTGGGTCACTTCCTGTTTGCATCAGTAGCATTTATAGTGGGGCGTGAAAGGTCAAAGGTCACCCGAAACAGGTGCAACATAAATCTGAGCCCGACAGTGAACGGTGACTTTGCCGTCTCCGTGACAACGACCTCGTCGGCCCAGGGTGGAAAACATTTCCACAGCAGGTAATTAACCGCTTAATGAGAACGAACCCCTGAGCGGCGTTGGCCGTAGCCATGGCGACAGCAGCCATGTTGCGTGAGTGCCGCTGGTGCGTGCGGGCGTGCACGTGCGCGGGCGTTCACGTGCCGATGTCAGAGACGGATGCGTTCTGCTGCCGCGCTGATGTTGACAGATGAGCGTCTTTAGCCCCTCGGCGCCGAGCTGCTGCTGCCGTTTTTAGATTTGCACCCTTGTGGATGATTAAATTAACCTTTTTGAGCAGAGATAATAGCAGCTCAGGGACGTTCTGGCTTCCTTCGGCTCACCTCGCCCCCCCACCAGAACCCCTGATTGCTCAGTCTGCCCATCAGACCCGGACGGTATGGTGGCCTGGAAGCCTCAGTCAAGGTTTCCACTCCTCACTTCCTGTCTCAGCCCCTCACTTCCTGTCTCAGCCCCTCACTTCCTGTCTCAGCCCTTCACTTCCTGTCTCAGCCCCTCACTTCCTGTCTCAGCCCCTCACTTCCTGTCTCAGCCCCTCACTTCCTGTCTCAGCCCCTCACTTCCTGTCTCAGCCCTTCACTTCCTGTCTCAGCCCCTCACTTCCTGTCTCAGCCCTTCACTTCCTGTCTCAGCCCCTCACTTCCTGTCTCAGCCCCTCACTTCCTGTCTCAGCCCCTCACTTCCTGTCTCAGCAGTAACAACACGTGATGCCACCTTTTGTGCTCTCCTGGTTGCATAAAACATCGCGCTAAGTTCAACATTTTCACGCTCAGACAGAAACAGAACAAATAAAGATCAAAGGGACGTTTTTGTCTTTGATGGAACAGTGATGTGGAATATTCATTTAAATTCAAATATGATGATAAATCTGGATTAAATCTGATTAGAACGAAGATGATCTGCAACGAGAGAGAGAGTGTGTGTGTGTTTTCGTACTTGCTACATAATAAGTACCTAAATCCTAATTTTACTAGTGAAGTGAGGACATTTTGGCTCGTTCTCACCAGGTCAGAACTGGGTTTTTAGACCGGGGTCAGAACTGGGTTTAGGTCCAGGTCCAGGGTTAGTTGGGATGGCTGGGTCAGGGTCAGGAGCTGGCTCAAACACTACAACTATGAGGGTCACAAAGACAGAACCACACTGGTAGCTGAGAGGTGGTTAGTCCAGGGAAGTTCTGACCCAGCCACTCGGCGGGGCGGTTCTGGGCCGTTAAAAGAGCAACGCCTGATACGAGCTAATCAGAGACGTGAGGAACGAAGGCGTGTTGCTTCAGCACAAAGATCAAAGCAGAAGTCAGGTCATCAAAGGGGCAAAGAGAAGCTGATTCAGGTGATTCCGGTTCAGACCCGGTCCCACTATGGACCGACCGGTCCCAGTCAGATCTGATCCAGTGCGTTTTTTCACTGCCACCACGTAATTAAGTGGAATCTTAAATTTACTGCGGACAGAAGTAACTGGTCCAAACAGCTTTGTTCTTTTCCAGAAGGACTCGTAAAGAGAGGCGGCTGTGTGGTTCTGAAGGGGAAACATCTGGAACATCTGTCATTAATACCAGTTAATAACCAACTTATTGATCCAGCGTCTGTTCAGAGCCTCAGAAACCCGAATCTGAGCCTGGAAGGAGAAATAAAATGCTGTTTGTTCTCTTCCCGACGAGGAGCGTTAACGGCGGAACGTCGCTCCCCGTAATTCCCGACCTTTATCGGCCTCCCGGAGCTCGGCGGTTTGAAGTCCCGCTTTTATGAAAGGATTCAATTACCGCGGCCGGTTCAGTGGGTCCAAACCCGTCTTATTAACAGATTACAAGGTGTGAAAATGTCACCAGCGAGCCTCCAGCCGTCTCGGGGAATTACTGTCGCACAGTGGTCCAAACATCTGAGCAGGGCCGGGAACGGAGCGCCGCCGCCGCCGCCGGCGGCTTTGACTGAAGAAAAGTCACACTCGGCGTGACTCCGGTGGACGTTTCTCCAGAAAATCACTCATTTCATGCTTGGTGCTGCTGTCAGATGGGTTTTTAAAGGCCCCCACCATCCCCTTCGCCCCTTAGCTCCGCCCCCACCGCCCCTTAGCCCCGCCCCCACCATCCATTCTGCCCCCTTAGCTCCGCCTCCATCGGCGTTAGAATTTGCCGTGACCTTGGCACTGCAGCCGAGGGAGGAGGAGCGGCGGCTGCTTATCCCTGCCGATAAAGTGACCTTGCTAACGGACCCCCCCCCCTCGGTGAGCGTGGCTCAAACGGCAGCGAGAAGTTTGGACTGAGCTTCAGCTGGAAGCGTGACCCCCCAGGAGAGGACTGAAGGGAGAGCGGCTCTCCTTCCTCTCCACTTCCTCTTGTCCTCTCCACTTCCTCTCCACTACCTCTCCACTTCCTCCCTTCCTCTCCACTTCCTCCCTTCCTCTCCACTTCCTCTCGTCCTCTCCACTTCCTCCCTTCCTCTCCTCTTCTCCACTTCCTCCCTTCCTCTCCACTTCCTCCCTTCCTCCCCACTTCCTCCCTTCCTCTCCACTTCCTCTCCTCCTCTCCACTTCTCCACTTCCTCCCTTCCTCTCCACTTCCTCCCTTCCTCTCGTCCTCTCCACTTCCTCCCTTCCTCTCCCCTTCCTCTCCACTTCTCCACTTCCTCCCTTCCTCTCCACTTCCTCTCCTCCTCTCCACTTCCTCTCGTCCTCTCCACTTCCTCCCTTCCTCTCCACTTCCTCCCTTCCTCTCCACTTCCTCCCTTCCTCTCCACTTCCTCCCTTCCTCTCCACTTCCTCTCCACTTCCTCTCCACTTCCTCCCTTCCTCTCCACTTCTCCACTTCCTCCCTCCTCTCCACTTCTCCACTTCCTCCCTTCCTCTCCACTTCCTCTCGTCCTCTCCACTCCTCCCTTCCTCTCCCCTTCCTCTCCACTTCCTCCCTTCCTCTCCACTCCTCTCGTCCTCTCCACTTCCTCTCGTCCTCTCCACTTCCTCCCTTCCTCTCCACTTCCTCCCTTCCTCTCCACTTCCTCCCTTCCTCTCCACTTCCTCCCTTCTCTCCACTTCCTCCTTCCTCTCCATTTCCTCCCTTCCTCTCCTCCTCTCCACTTCCTCTCGTCCTCTCCACTTCCTCTCCACTTCCTCAGTGGTGGAGTTTAGACTTTAGCTCCAGCATTTGGCCCTCACACACACAGTGTTGCTACCCTTGTGAGGACCCTCTCCTGTAAGTCCTTCTGACAGCCTTGACCTCTGACCCCGTGTGCTGTGATCACCTGTAGAGGGACTCTTCATTATAATGTCCATCTCTCCTGCCAGGCCAGCTGTCCTCACACAGACAGACGTGTTCTTAATAACCCCCCCACTGCATTACTCCTGCATCAGCATACCCCCCCCCACACACACACACACACACACCCCACCCCCACCCCCCCAGCACCATCCACATCCGTCTCCAAACATCACGGCTCTTCCTCACCCCAATTATTTCCCACCGCTCAGAGGGATTCTTCCACTCCTCGCTCACCTTCCCTTCACCGCAGGCTGGGGCGTAATGAAGGGGGGGGGGCGAGCTCCATGACATTGTTGGGATGAACGAAGAGTGTGTGTGTGTGTGTGTGTGTGGGGGGGGGGGGGGTCATGCGAAGGAGACCCGATCTGCTGCGGGATGATTCTGTAATTCTACTGCAGCTAAGAAGACTGTAGCTCTAAAACAAGCTAGCTCCCGTGTGTGTGTGTGTGTGTGTGTGTGTGTGCGTGTGTGTGTGTGTGTGTGTGTGTGTGTGTGTGTGTGTGTGTGTGTGTGTGGGATGGTGGGGGGATCAATGTTATCCACACATCTGATTACCTCCTCAGGTCGACACAGTAGAAAAACGCAGCCACGTCACCTAAACCGCTCCGGTACCGACGCTGAAGCTCTAAATGGGTTCTGGCTGCTGGGACGTCCCGACGTTCCCAGACACGAAGAGCTCGCTGGTTCTGTGCGGCTCCGTGTGTGGATCCGTAAACAGCAGCAGCAGCAGCAGCAGCACTTTGGTCCTGATGTATGGACTCATCTCTCTAATTGGATTCATTAAGGCTGAGTGAGGCTCGGTCTGTGGAGACGCTGCCGTGACAACCATCTGTCGCACAAAACATCCCAGCTCATCAATCTTTCCATGTCTGTTATGGAAAGATCCCCCCCCCCCTCCTCCCAAAACAACCCCCCCCATGAAACATTTAAAAAGCTGTTTAGACAGCTAACCTCACCCAGGCCCCCCTGGTGGTCCCGCCGGTGCACTGCAGGTCAAAGGTCACAGACTAAAATGGGAGCTCAGCCAGAATCTGAGCGGATCTGAGAGGAGCCGGACGCCGAATCAAGGACAGGAAGATCCAAAGAGAACATGATGGGAAACACAGGAGCGTGTGTGTGTGTGTGTGTGCGTGTGTGTGTGTGTGTGTGTGTGTGTGTTTTCCTGTTTTGCTCTTTTGCAGCCCTGTAATCACCAGGATTTGTGCTTCTGTTACACAGGTGGAAGACAAAGGATTTAATTACAGGGAGATGTGCTGTGTGTCACATGTGTGTGTCAGTGTGTGTGTGGGTGGGTGTCAGCGTGTGTGCGTGTGTCAGCGTGTGTGTGTCAGCGTGTGTGTGTGTGTCAGCGTGTGTGTGTGTGTAAGCGTGTGTGTGTGTGTCAGCGTGTGTGTGTGTCAGCGTGTGTGCGTGTGTGTGCGTGTGTCAGCGTGTGTGTGTGTGTCAGCGTGTGTGTGTGTGGGTGTCAGCGTGTGTGTCAGCGTGTGTGCGTGTGTCAGCGTGTGTGCGTGTGTGTCAGCGTGTGTGTGTATGTCAGCGTGTGTGTCAGCGTGTGTGTGTGTCAGCGTGTGTGCGTGTGTCAGCGTGTGTGTCAGCGTGTGTGTGTGTCAGCGTGTGTGCGTGTGTCAGCGTGTGTGCGTGTGTCAGTGTGTGTGCGAGGCAACACGACGGCCAACCAGGACCGTTTGGTAAAATCCCCGTTGTGTTGCTTTAATAAACAACACAACGGTTGTGTGACCCCTCCCTGGCTGTGTTCGCGTCCCAGCACCTCGTTCACCTCCTCCGCTGATCCTGAACACGATGTCATGTGACTAAACCTGACTAACGCCAGCGTCTGCCGGTCCTTATATACGCTGCAATAGCCGAGCGCTAGTGCGCCCCCTGCTGTTCTACGCATGCATGACAGGAGAGAGAGTAAAGCTATCACAGCTGACAACGGCTAGCAGCTAACTCATGGCAACAAAAATCATGAGAAACTTTAGAGAACTGTAGAAACAACCTGATTTAAGGCGCTCTGTGAGGGAAAATGCTAACTGTGCTAACTGTGCTAACTACTGCGCCGCTGTGCCGCCTTTTGTTAATCTGTTCGTTTTAACTGCAGCATGAAACATGCTAAAACATTTGCTAATTAGCGTTTCTCTTCTGTGAACTGAGGAATTTCACAACCGCTCCAAGTTTATTTAAATCTGTGCGTCGAGGTTTATTCTCTTCTCGTCCGTCTTTGGTTTTGGATGCTAATTCGGGCAGCTTTTCAGGATCCGCTTTGTTTTACTTTGCAGCGTCGGCGAGCCAAACTCATTTCTAGCCTCAGTCACCAGCTCGCAGCACCGTTGCCAACCTCATTATTCCTCCATCGGTCAGCGATCCAGAACGACTCAGTGGAGAATGCTCAGACCCCCCCCACAACGGCGGCGCTCAGACCCTCCACGCTGCTCCCGCTCCATCGTCCACGCCTGCTCACAGAACCTCGCAGGTTCACCATGCTAACGGGTGGGTTAGCGTGACCCGACAGTCCAGACTGAATTGTGAATTGATGTTTAAACTATCAACAGGCTAGAATGCTAAGCTAACAGGTGCCGTTTTCTGATGATGCAGCTAAATGCTGGACGCTAGCGTCCACAGAGGCTTCACACCCAAATCTTGGCTCAAAGTGGGTGTAACAGAAGCGCCTCTCGTTGGGTTCTATCCCAGTAAATCCCCGACTTTCTGCTGCGCATTTCTAAATCTGTTTTTGTTGCACCACGTCGCTGACACCACGCCGAGCTCCATAGCTCCGCCCCCTCCGCTCGCACCTTCTCGTCTTCAAGTTGAAAGCTTCCATCTCGTTAGCTGACGTTACCAGGAGCCACCTTCATCCCACTGCAGGGGTCATCAGACCAAACGACGCTAACAAAGTGCAGCGGTAGCATCGTAGCTACATGAGCTATCAGCTCAGCCGGTGATAACGAGGCTCCAGTCTCCGCAGCTCTTAGCGAGCAATTAGCGACGAAGCTGGGGGAGAGCGAGTAGAGAACCAGATCCGTTAGCATCTACCCAGGAGGCTCGGGGACCGGAGGAGGTCCAGGTCCACCACAGCCAGGTCCTGGAGCTGCCGGACCCACGCGAGCTCGCTGGGAGCTCAGCAACCCCGGACGCTCTCAGATCCGTTTTAGGCTCCGTGTTCAATTAAAGAAGCTCGTTAAGCACCGGGTGGATCCTGCAGGCGCCTCCTCGCCGAGGTTCTTGTTTTCCAGGCCGTCATGAATATTCAGAACCACCATATTTACGGCTGCTAACGAGTCGACTGTGCAAATGAGGCGAGCAGAACCAGACGACCGCGAGGCGCTTCTGCGGGGGGGCGGGGGCGGGATCATCCCGCTGCCTCTGGAGGCCCGAGTGATGTCATCACTGATGGAGGCCCGAGTGATGTCATCACTGATGGAGGCCTGAGTGATGTCATCACCGATGGACTCGTAGACAGGAAGAGAACCGGGAGACCCGGGTCATCGGGGACGGTCCGACGTCCGGGGGAGGGTGGGTCGGCTCCTCCGGCCCAACAGGAAAACGCTGATGTGGGTTTTCCGCTCAAGGACGTCCTGATGCTGCAGCTCCGGAGCAAATTAGTCCCTGAACGCCAACAAAATAGTCTGATCTATTTTTAGAGGTTCATTAAAGCCACAACTGTGTTGAGAGAGAAGTAATTGGAGAAGAGCGCGCACGTGAGTGTGTGTGTGAGGGTGTGTGTGTGTGTGTCTGTGAGTGTGTGAGGGTGTGTGTGTGAGGGTGTGTGTGTCTGTGAGTGTGTGAGGGTGTGTGTGTCTGTGTGTGTGTGTGTGTGTGTCTGTGAGTGTGTGTGTGTGTGAGGGTGTGTGTGTCTGTGAGTGTGTGTGTGTGTGTGTGTGTGAGGGTGTGTGTGTGTGTGTGTGTGTGTGTCTGTGAGTGGTGTGTGTGTGTGTCTGTGAGTGTGGTGTGTGTGTGTGTGTCTGTGAGTGTGTGTGTGAGGATGTGTGTGAGGGTGTGTGTGTGTGTGAGGGTGTGTGTGTGTGTGTCTGTGAGTGTGTGGTGTGTGTGTCTGTGAGTGTGTGGTGTGTGTGTGTGTGTGAGTGTGTGTCTGTGAGTGTGTGAGGGTGTGTGTGTGAGTGTGTGTCTGTGAGTGTGTGTGTGTGTGTCTGTGTGTGTGTGTGTCTGTGAGTGTGTGTGTGTGTGTGTGTGTGTCTGTGTGTGTGTGTGTTTCTAACGGGTCACCCTCTGCACATAATTTGCTTTTTGAATATTCAACTGCTGCCTCAATAAAGAGGACTGGTTCTGGAACTGGTTCTGGTTCTGGTTCTGGTTCTGGTTCTGGTTCTGAAGGATTCTGCCCTCACTCGATGCCTTCAGAGATGAGCTCGTTAAAAAAGCCACTGCAGCAAAGCATGCTGGGAGATCCTGGTGATCACAGGTGTGTGATGGAACCTTATTGCTAATGCTAATGGTTTACCTGCTCTACCGGGATTGGAACCATCACCACTGGCTCCTGGGCTGGGTCCTGGGCTGGCTCCTGGGCTGGCTCCTGGGCTGTCTCCTGGGCTGGCTCCTGGGCTGGCTCCTGGGCTGGCTCCTGGGCTGGCTCCTGGGCTGTCTCCTGGGCTGGGTCTGGGCTGGGTCCTGGGCTGGGTCCTGAGCTGGGTCCTGGGCTGTCTCCTGGGCTGGGTCCTGGGCTTGGTCCTGGGCTGTCTCCTGGGCTGAGTCCTGGGCTGTCTCCTGGGCTGGGTCCTGGGCTGTCTCCTGGGCTGGGTCCTGGGCTGGGTCCTGGGCTGGGTCCTCCTCCTCTGGGGTCTGGCGGTCTCAGTGACTGGGGGGCCGAGGGGGACGATGGTGGCGTCCACGTGGGCATCTGTTCGTTTGTTCAGAGCTCCGTGCGTGTAAACACTTCGTGCTCGCCACCATCTGTCCACGAGAGCTGGCAGGAGCTCCTGGACGAGGCTGAGAGGATCCAGGATGGAGGAGGACGAGGACGAGGACAGGGACAGTTGTCAAAAATACTGATAAACTGTGATCAAATGATAAAAAGCTGATTGTGGATTCAACATGAACCAAAGACCAAAGACCAGAGGCAGCTGGAGCTGATCAACATCTGCTCACCCACGAAGAACAGCTGGAATCCTGGACGTGATCAGCACGTCTTCATCTGTGTCCACAGAGGACATCTTCTGATGGAGGAGCGGCTCGTACAGAACCGTCACAAGTCCACAGGAGGACGTCCCGCTCTCCTTTATGTCTCTAATAAATCACTCTTTCATCCGTCTGTCAGTCTGCTGATGTGATGATGATGATGAAGACGACGGTCTGACCTTCCTCGGTCACATGATCTGATGAAGACGTGTGATCCCAGTAACACTCCCATCATCTGTCTGGACGGGATGATCTTTCACAGAGCTGCACACCACACACACACACACCACACACACACACACACACACCTGCTGGGCTTCTCTGCTCTGTTGCCATAGATAGAAGCTGCCAGGGGCCGAACACAGAGATGCTCCAACCCAGCAGCCTCCCACGCTGCTCCACCACCCACGCTGTCTGTCCGTCCGTCTCTCTCTCTCTCTCTCTCTCCGTCCGTCCCGAACCGTGAAAACAGCCTGAAGATCAGACTCGTGTGTTTATTTTCCAAAACATGAAAACAGGCTGCAGGCGGCACAGGAAGTGAGTTCCCAGTGTTTCCAGTAGGGCAGAGTTCACTGGGAGAAGAGGCAGGCAGCCATGCCTGGAGGACGAGCCAGCAACATCTCCCCCGTGTCCACACACACACACACACACACACACACACACACACACGCACACACACACACACACACACACACACACACACACAATCAATGACCATCTAATGAAGCCTCAGCTCAGCGTTATAAATGTGTTATTAAGTGATAATCTGGGATTCAATTAGGGAGAAAACGTGAGGATTTCAGGGTTTTGATGTTCCGGAGCGAATGGACGAGAACCAGAGGAGCCTGCTGGGCCAATACTGGGCCCACAGCCCGGTCCAGCTGCTGCAGAAGGTCCTCCTCCCTCCAGAACCACCAGTCCATCTTTACCGGGTTAGACTTGTGAGCACTGGGGTCAGTGAGGGTTCACCTGTGCTAACGAGGGGGTGGCTCGGTTGAGGGGTGCTAACGTCAGCACATCTGGTCCTGCTGTGGTAGAACCTGTTCCAGAACCTGTTCCAGAACCTGTTCCAGGACCTGTCACAGGTTCTTGAGCTACTTCATGACTGTTAGCCGTCAGGCTAATGCTGGGCTGTTCCACCACTGAGGTGAATGTTCGATTAGCATCTGGGCTGAGAATGGGGGGGGGGCGGGGGGGTCCAGTTCCCACAGTTCTGGGACGGTGAGAACAGCAGCCCAGTGATCCCCGGTGGGGGCTTCATTGATTGGAGGCACTTCTGCGGGGGGGGGATTTACCTTCCTGTAATTAACAGCGATTTCACACGGATTCTGGTCCAAAGTGCCGTCAAATCAATCAACCGATCGTTAGTGTTTTTGATTAATTGCTGACACAGGATCCATCGTTTCCATCTCAACATTTTGTTCAGGCGACGCTGACGTGGAGCGCCTGGGACGTGTGAAAGTGCCCCCCCCCGGGACACCTGGGTCGACCCCGGTCCTCCACCCGGTACTGTGGAATTCTGGGTAAATGGCTGCGGTGGATTTCTCTGACTGAAGGCTGAAGAAAACGGACTTTTCAAGCCGATATAATATTCATGACTACAAAACACGCCGAATTCCCTCTGAAGTCAATTTCACTTTATTTTATCCCCGTGTGTGTGTGTGTGTGTGTGGTGTGTGTGTGTGTGTGGTGTGTGTGTGTGTGTGTGTGTGTGTGTGTGTTGTTTATATGGCCGTATTACCATTTTATCAATCAGGACGGTATAATCGACAGCTAGCTTTAGTTAGCGGCTAGCTTATCTAAAATGACACAGAAGCTGCAGAAAGGGAGGCACACACACGTGCACACTCGCGCACGTGCACACGCCTCCTGGTGGAATATGAAATATTCATCTCATGCATATTTGCAGAGGAGGCTTTAAAACCGCTTCTTGGTTCAGGCTGAAAACAACAGATAAACTCATCTCAATCCAGTCTGGATCTGGCAGAACGCTCCGGCGTTCCAGCCCCCACGCACGGCCCCACGCACGAGGAGCGCGCACGAGGAGCGCGCACGTCAGCCGAGCGACCTGGGAGACCTGCGTCTCCGTGACCAGGCCGTAGGTAACTGACTGAATGTGCTGGTTTCCAGTTTCACGTGCACTGCCCCCCCCCTGCAGAAATACAGACAGGAAGTCAAATGCGAGTTTCTGAAAACTTCCTCAGGATGCCGTGATTCCTGCGAGCATCAACACTTCAGAGAAAAGCAACAAAAAAGCCCCAACAGCCTCCCGTTAGCACTTCCTGTCAGGAGAGGAAGTGCTGCTCATCTGCTTCCTCCCTAATCTCGCCAACGTGGCGACGCTCCAGGAGACCAGGCCGTGTCTGATCCCAAACACCTTCGCCGGCCTGAACATCCTCATCCTCACAGCTTCCTGCTGGGATGAAAACAAACAAAGATCCCAGAAGAAAAAGATTCCGACCTTTACGGGCGATGATCTGAAAACACAGCTGGGAATCCTCCAGATGTGGGGAATGGGAATGGGAATGTCGTCATGGCTGCATTCATCAATATGTGGAGACACCCAAAGAATTAAACTGCTGTCCATCTCGGAGCGAAGCTGATGTCGGTTACCATAGCAACCGACCAGCGCAACGCCATTAACAGGTTCCCAGCTACGACACGTGGAGGAAAACAGCTGTAAATCACGCGGAAATAAACACCTACACGCGAATAAAGGGATTAAACATCTGTCAACACTTAAGCTGTAAACAGTAAATACGTTAAACGATGTTTGGCAGCTAACGAAGCTAATGAGCTAATGTTGCTCCTGAATCTGCGGATAATGAACGTTAAAACCCGCAGGACGCGACAGATCAGCGGCTTTAAACTTTAAAAATGCTGGTTCTTACCTTCCGATAAAGCTTCCCGATTAATAATCCACAAAATCCAAGAAGAGCTTCGTGTGCTTCCAAGGCTATTGTAAACGGTTAGCCTGTCGAAGCTAAAGCCGAGCTAACGACACTCGGCTCGGTTTAACTCGTATTTTGAAACATCAGCTGCTCTCATTTTAACGGACTTATCTACATTATATTTATTAAATGCTTGTTATTATTCCATTTGCCGTCGATAAAAAAGCTTTTCTGACCCAACCAGCAAAGCTAAAGTAGCAGCTAGCATAATCTGACACGTGAGCTAGTTAGTTAGCACCTGTGAATTATCAGACAGGTGTGAAACTAAAATCATCTCGATCCTGATCTGGTGGGTGATTTATTGCGTTTATTCCTGCAAATGACAACTTTAAACTTTTTAACACCCAGAAGCTTCATAAATGAAATCACTTATAACTATAAAACTCTAATTTCTGTTTAGCTGTGAAACAGCAGCACAAAAATGAAGAAAGAATCAATTATGCTCCTCAGAAAACAACCTTTAATTTCTGTGCGCCAGCAAAACAAAGATAAACAAACAAAACTAAAGAAATCTGCAGATAAAAGCGAATCACGCCGAACCGCCGCTTTGCGTCTGTTGTGCTGCGCGAACGCTGCAGGAACAGGAAGTTCCCGGGAGGATGTGAGGTCACCGGAGGTCAGCGGCACCTGGGAGGCAGCGATTGTGCACGATTGAGGTTTTCCTGCAAACACGAGCGTTTACGTCCCCACGGCTGTGGAGCTGCCATCATGGAAGCTGCAGCAAGCCTGCTAGAAGAGTGTGTGTGTGTGTGTGTGTGTGTGTGTGTGTGTGTGACAGAGTAACATCACTCCTGCAAACAAACATCAGCCCTCACAGCTGTTCATTTGTCTGTTTTTCATTTTCTCACCTACACTGAAAACACACGGTTGTCATGGCGACTGTTTGGACACAAGCAGCGATCCAGAGGGGCGGCGGGAACTCTCGACCCGCTCTGGATAATAGTGCCCAACATCTGTCCAGCTGTGCTCGTCTTCAGATGTTTCCAGTTCTTCACGTCATTTATCGGCGTTCGCGAGGTGTCGAATCCCGTCGCCACGGCGCCCGCCCCCCCCCCCCCCCCCCCACGGAGCTGCGGCTACATGAATAATGGATGTTTGTTACTTCACCCAAATGGATGCATAATTCAGGGGGGGCAGGAGGACACACACACACACACACACACACACACACACACACACACACACACACACACTCTCCCCTCCTTTGACAGTTAAACGGAACATTTCTACAGAGTTTAACGGAATAACGGTGAAATTCTCTTGTTCCGACGGGTGAAACGAGGATGACGTTTGGGGAAGGTGGGAGGCGGGATGCGGACCCGTGTGGCGGCACCCCCCTCCCGAGCCCCGCCCCCGAGCCCCCCCCCCCCCCGGTTCTCTGAAGGTCAGAGGCAGGTCAGCGATCCGATCCCCGACAGTGGAAATGTGCTCGCCACTTCCTGTCATCATCATTTTCCCCGTCAGCAGGTCGTCTCTACCTGGAGGACACGCTGCCGGCGCCGCCCGGTTCCTCCCCCATGTCCTGCTGTCGGCAGGCGAGACCCTCACAGGTGAGGTGGACCATATCAGCTGACATCACACTCAGAACCAAAGTTCTGCACAATAAAAGTCCGATTTTTACTGGGAAAAAAATAAATAAAAACAGAAAATGTTTGGCGTCTGGACGATGGTCCAGACCCTCCGACCTGAGCCGGTTCTGAGTGTGGCGTCACACAGACCAGCGCCGAGGCCCGGTCCAGAGATGGACTGGGCCTCCAGCAGGATTCTGGAGCAACAAACGTCACATGATGTGACATCACGACCTGGAGCAGCATCAAAACTCAGCATCCGCACAACAAACCCAAACCTGACCCGCTCCAGTGGGAATCCACCAGAACCGCAACCTAAACCAAGAAGAATTTTTAAAAAAAACGCACGTCCGCGGACACGAAGGACTCCTCAGATCAGGACTTTGGCTTCAGCAACAGATCCCAGATCAGCTGAGGCAGCAATAACTGATCCGGACGTTCCGGACCGACCCGAACCTCTTCCGGATCATCTGGAGCTCAGCTCCCAGCAGGTTGATGCTGCCGTCCATGTTCCAGAAGCTCAGCCAAGGTTCCTCCTGCGGCCGCTGGCACCAGGATGGAACCAGGGGACGGACCCCCGGTTCATCCCTGCGTGGAAATGTTCCCTCTTTCCGGAAGGTTCCGGGCCCGTCCGGAGGAGGCGGCGGCTAGAATCCATCGTCGTAATCTCCGTCGCAGCCGTAATCTGGAGGAGGAGACGAGGAGGAGGGATTAAGGTGCTTCCACCAGGAGGAGAACCCGTCAGGAACGTCCTCGTCTGCTCTAATGAGACGATGATCTCGCTGGCGCCGACCTTTGACCTCACCGTAGGAGGCGTTTCCCTTCAGGAATCAATTAGGCTCAGGATATTTTACTGCTGCGGCGTCGGGACCTTAAATCTTTTACAGGCTGAGGCATAAAGACGGGAAACGTCGTTTTTCTGAGGCCTCGTTAAAGCGCCGCCACGGCGGCGGCGGCGGCGAGCGCCGCGACCCTCAGGAGGATCATTAGAAACAGAACCTGGTTCTGAATCCAGACACCAAATACTGAGACTAAAAACATCAGCGAGGACTTCAGATGACGTCACGCGAACATGGTCACATGGTGGAAACGGCGGCGTTTTGAACCTGGAAACAGGAAGTTGTGACTGACCGTTGCCGCCCAGCAGGTCCATGGCGCTGACACACGCCTCCTCGTCCTCCTCCTCTTCGTCCTCGGCGGCTGCGTCGTCGTAAACGACCGGCCCGCTCTCCACCACCACGGCGGGGTCTCTCACGGGCACCGGCAGGGGCCCGGGAACGGCGCTCTGAGCAGACAGGAAACACGGCTGAGTCCATGTTTGTCGTATTTCCCCCACGTTTCTCCGGGGAAATCCGATCCGCCGTCGGATCCAACGTGACCCACTTCCTGCCAAATTATGAAAATAATAAACAGTTTTGGAGGCAGCGGGGGGGCGGCGAGGGCGGGTTCACGCGGCGCCGAAGGTCGGGTGTGAAGAGGAAGCAGCGAGATGAAACCTGGAGGCGGAGAAAGGCGCGATTCAAGGTTCCGACCCGACAGCAGGTTAAAACCACGGAAACGCCTCCCGACAGGCAGAAACCCTGAGCGGAACCCTCACAGGAGAACCTGCCTGGAGAACAGGTGGCGCCGCAGGTTCACACGTTCCCACGGCGACGCGGCGACAGCGGGCCCGCCATCGCCTCACTTTCAGCCAGAGCTAATTGTGACGTGGAGGAGGGTCGTGGTGTGATTTCTGGTCTCCACGGCAACAGCCTGCTGGGGTTCCACACTTCCCCCTCATTTCCTCCTCCTCCCACCCCAACATCGATTCGACTCACGCCGAGGAGAGGTTCTGGAGTGGTTCTGGAGTGGTTCTGGGGAGGTTCTGGAGTGGTTCTGGGGAGGTTCTGGAGAGGTTCTGGAGTGGTTCTGGAGTGGTTCTGGAGAGGTTCTGGAGTGGTACTGGAGAGGTTCTGGAGTGGTTCTGGGGAGGTTCTGGGGAGGTTCTGGGGCTGCTGCGAGCGCTTCCTAATCACTGCTCCTGCGGGTTCTCCGAGGATTCTAACGAGAAAGCTGCTCGTTAGCGGAGGGAAGCCGACTCAGGGATGTGTGTGTGTGTGTGTGTGTGTGTGTGTGTGTTGGGGGGGGCTGAAGTTACTGGTGTGTGGAGAAACCGGCAGGATCAAAGGGCCTGAGAGCAATGCAGCGTGGGTAATTGTAATCAGACCCCCACTGAATTTTAAAAAAACAACATCTTCCATATAGTTGCATGCATGTGACCACGCCCCCGTGTGACCACGCCCCTCCCATACATTATTAGCATAATTAGTGGCTCAGTGAATTAATGACTTTGAACAGCAGCTAAACTTCGTTCATTAGCGATTTTACCAAAAATCTCAGGATTTCATCAACAGCGGAACCAGAAGAAGCGGCGGTAAATGTGGACTTAAGCTCCGCCTCTCTGGCGCCAACAATAACACGTAGGATCGTCGTTAGCAAGATGTGCTAGCGACAGTTACTCGCTGCGTTACTATTGGACGACCTGCGGGTGCTACCAGGAGCACGCCGGCTAACATACGCAGACCCCAGATGAGGCTCCGCCTCCTCCAGCCCTCGTTTTTCGGAATCCCGAGCCTCTCCGGAAAACCCCGCCTCCCTCAGTGAGCTTGGTCCGGTTTCGCTTCCAGGGGGTTAAAGAGAAGTTCGTTAAATTGATTTCCTGCCCGACTAATTGCTGCTGGAAGGAAAACTCTTGTTTTTGTCTTTTCTCGTCGCTCCAACGGAACGTTGCGTAAGAGGAGCAGCCAGCGAGGAGCCAACGGCCACGAACGCCGGCCTCCGGTTCCCAGGGGGGGGGGCTGGGAGGTTGCTAGGCAACAAGCCTTGTTGACACGGCCCCGAGTGGCAACGTCTTCTTCCTGGTTGACAGAGCCGCAGCCTTTAGAGCGAAGAGGAGGAGGAGGAAGAGGAGGAGGAGGAAGAGGAAGAGGAGGAGGAGGAAGAGGAGGAGGAAGAGGAGGAGGAAGAGGAAGAGTCCACCCATGACGGGCAGGTCCCACAACACGCTTGTTAACGTGTTTTTCACTCACCAAAGAAGAAGAAATCGCTCGAATCGACGCTACAACGGAGGAAACTGCGTTATTCTCACGTTAGCTTAGCATCAAACCTTTGATCTGTGAGGGGAACCGGGAGAGCGGCGTCGAGTGTGGGGACGGAGATATCGGGCCCGTCCAGGCGGAACACCTGGGACTGGACCGGGTGCGCACGTTTGTGTGCACGTTGGCTAAGTGCTGGAGGGCGAACGAGGGTCAGGAGAGCGAGCGGGCGACGGAGACGAAGAGCAGACGCGAGGAGGAGGCGGAGCTTACCGTCTCCACCGCCAGCTTCTTGTTGGACGGTCCGCTGATGAACGGCTGCAACCTGAAACACAGAGCAGAACAGGTGAGCACCGCCGCCCCGGCCCCGCCCCCTGCGCTACCCCGGCCCCGCCCCCGTTCCCGCCCCTCACCCGCTGCAGCCGGCCAGCAGGGGGCGCTGTTGTTAACGAGCAGCAGCTGCTGAGCCTCTCGCCAGCCTGGATTTATGTAGTTTATTACCATCTTTATCACGCTCCGCTAACGGCTTCCTGTCCTTGTTTACTACCCTCATTATGTCTGTTATAACTGTGTAATAAAGGCTCCAATTAGCAGCAACAATCAGGGCGAAACGAGCCCTCGTCAGTGACTGACAGGCTGACTGACTGTCACAACAATCTTCCTCGACAGAGATAATCAGCCCTGGCTGGAATTAGCAGCAGCAGCACCCCCCCCCCCGCTGAGCCCCCCCTGAAGGATTTACAGTAAAAGTGCTCCCCACCCCTCCCAAGTGGGGGAGGGGTGGGGAGCACCAGAGAGCTTTTAATTAATCTGCTTTAACGGGGGAGCGAGGGGGGGGGGGGTGACAATGAAAGTGTTATCTGGAATGTCCCCCCCACCCCACCGAGCTTGTTAGGTTGACCAGGTCGACTCCCTGCTGAGGAGGGGGAGGAGGGTGAAGGTGGGGGGGGGCGGACGTTTGACCTGAGGGACGACTGATAAATGTCGCTACTGAGCTGCTCTTAATCTGAGGAGCTACTTCGTTAACGTCAGCCAAACACGTTTATAGCCGCCAGAGGTCAGAGGTCAGGACGGTGGGGAGCGCCGACGCGCCTCCGGCCATCGTTGGGGAAAATGGGGGTTAAACGGGTAAAAGCAGGGAACGCTAACAGGGCGTAGCCGCGGGGACGCTAGCCAGACGGTCGAGAGAAATTCCCATTCATGCTAGCATTTAGCTAGCTGCTAATCCCCACAACCTTATCGATTCATACGGGCAGTAAATCGGTTGCGCCCATATTTAGCGTTGCGTGGTTTCCATGGCGACGGTCACTAATCCCTCCCCTGATTGGTCGACCGTATAAATCAGAAACCCGGAGGACCAATTTAATTACATTTGTGATGAGCTCCAAAAATGATGCGTTTCCTCCCAGATTTTCACACGCGTGCACGTGCACCCCCCCCCCACACACACACACTTGCACTTCTATATTTGTGGGGGCTCCAGACCCTCAGTGACCCCTGACCTCTGGTCTGATCTTCCCTCACGCTCCACGGAGATTCATCGCTCTCATGAGTAACAGGGGTTTCCATCACCGCCTCTCCGTGCACGCGCGCGCGCGCACGCACGGCGTTTAATAACCTGTCTGACGGCGGCTGCGACTTTTCTCCAGATTCATGAGATTTCTGGGTCATTAGCAGCCGCGGCGGCGGCGAGCTCGTCCTCCATAGATATTTTTGGAGCTTCTGACTGGTGAACGAGATTAGCTGCTTACTGAGACGGGCGGCACACACACACACACACACACACACTTGCACTTCTATATTTGTGGGGGCTCCAGACCCTCAGTGACCCCTGACCTCTGGTCTGATCTTCCCTCACGCTCCACGGAGATTCATCGCTCTCATGAGTAACAGGGGTTTCCATCACCGCCTCTCCGTGCACGCGCGCGCGCGCACGCACGGCGTTTAATAACCTGTCTGACGGCGGCTGCGACTTTTCTCCAGATTCAGGAGATTTCTGGGTCATTTAGCAGCCGCGGCGGCGGCGGCGAGCTCGTCCTCCATAGATATTTTTGGAGCTTCTGACTGGTGAACGAGATTAGCTGCTTACTGAGACGGGCGGCGTGCACGTACGCTCGCGCACACACGCACGCACACACACACACACACACACACACACACACACACACACAGTCTGACAAGGAAGCCACAGCAGAATTCTGAAGGCTTAAATTTACACTGAAGTGGAAAAACAACAAAATGAAACTGGTTCTCGTGCGCGTGCACGTGTGCGTGCACGTGGGTGTGGCGGAGGCTGCTGTGACGGCGCCTCGCTCGGGCGAGGATCACACGGTATCAGCAAAACCACAGGGTTTGGGGACAAAGACGAGGTCATGTGACCTCACCCCCGGGTCACATGACCTGGGCTGTTTACGTGCGTTCAGGATTTTGCTGGTTTATAGTCGGTGACTCATAACTAAACCGGATTGTTAATGATGAGTTCAGCTCGACAGCAGCCGGTAACCCGACCTCTCCGGGAGGCTCTCGGAGTCACTCGTGGAGGTCGGAGGTCAAGCGGCTGCCAGCGGCCCGTGGAGACAGACTCTCTGGCAGCCCTCCGTCTCCATGGCGACCATCCAGGGCAGCAGGGGAGTGGCTCCCGACGCGCCGTCGGACCTCAGCGTGAAAAACACACACGCAGACACACACTCGGCAGGTCACCCGGAATCCTGCCGGAATGACAGAGGGATCCGGTGAAATCTGGGAAAGCTGGATTTATAGGAGCTGATCCGAGGTCTGTTTATTAGCAGGACAGCGTCCTGGACCTGGACCAGCACCCTAGACCTGGACCAGCACCCTAGACCTGGACCAGCACCTAGACCTGGACCAGCACCCTAGACCTGGACCAGCACCCTAGACCTGGATCCTCTTGCCTCCTTCACCTCCGACATCACCCCTCCCCTACTCGTCACACTAAGCTAATGCTAATGCTAGCACACAAAGCCAACCACCCAAGTCGTGGCTACTAGCTTAGCTTAACGTGCTTGATTATAACGTGTAAACACTTTAGAACTCGTCAGGCGTCGCTCGTTCACCCGCGCGACGTCCCCCCCAACAGCTAGCATGTTTCTGGGTCTGCGATTGACACGTGGCGCTAACGGCAGCAGGTACAGCTGCTGTCCGCCGTCCGGCTAACAGACGTCTGAAAGGAAACCCGTCTGCCTCCCATCTGTCCGTCTTTTCACTTTCAGCCTTCCATCTCGCCCTCCTTCGCTCATCCTCCCTGTCGCGACTCGCTCCCTCGCTCCGCTAGGCTATCAGTCTCTGCTGGGCTTAGCGGCTCGTTGCTAATCAGCTTACTGCCAATGAGACTAAGCCCGAGCTGAAAAGGCGATTGAGGGAGGCCGTTTAGCCAGCGGCTGACAACTGGCACTAGCCTGAGGGGGGATGGTGTCGCTAAGACTTAGCATAAAGGAAAATAAGAATGAAACTAATAAACCAACTCTGGGCGTTAAACGAGTGCTGCTAACGAGATAAAAAGAGGGAAGTCGGAGCCACTCGGAGGCCGCTAAGCTACAGTAGCACCAACTTTTTCAGTGTTTTTTGGTTTGCTAGCTAGGTTGTTATTTCCATGGATAAGCAGGATGGATAAAAACTGGGATGTTTTCCAAGCGGCCCACTGTTCAAGGCCCCCCCCCAAATACCAGCCGCGGTGGTCCCATTAGTTACAGAGGGAGGTTCTGCAGAGAACAAAGGTTCTGGCCGCTGAAAGCCGTTTGGATGGCGAAGGCCGCGGTCGCCGCTGCGAGCACGACGCTCCGATTGGTCAGAGCTGCATGAGAAACGGATTCATGCGAGGGCGGCGGCGAGTGGGAGGGGCCACACATGTGAGCACCACAATGTCCTTCAGTTCTTCGGTGCCACCACTCGGGTCACGCCCACGTGGACCGATCACGCAGCTTAGCGCCGCAGCCTTAAAGCGCTCCGACCCCAAGCGGCTCGCGTGACTTTGAAGTTTGGACTTGGAGCCGAAGCAGGAAGTGACCTCGACCCTGCCCAGGAAGTGACCTCGACCCTGCCCAGAAGCTTTTTAAAGATCACCAAAACGCTCCATCATTAGCAAACGTCACCGCTAACCACCACTGGATCATTGGGGGGGGGGGGGGGTCTGCGGCTCCAAGGGCGGGGCTACAACCCTCAGGCTAATTATAGACCCAGGGCTCCACAGCTGGACCCCCCCCACCCCAACAGGTTTGGCTGGAGGTCTTCAGAGCCCCAAACAGGAAGTAGTTCCTCCTCTCCGACTCTCGCTGCCTTTTCTTTTCTTCCCATAAAACAAGAAAAAAGGAGGGAAAACGGGAAGAGACGGAGCAGAGAAACGACAAGAAGAAAATATGGGAGGGGGGTAATTATGGGGGCTATTTCTGGAAGACCGCCATCCTCCAGCGGAGGTGGAGGGAACAGGGAGGGTCCGGGTGGCAGCTGGGGGGAGGAGGAGGGGCGGGAGAGAGGGGAGGGAGGTGGAACGGAGCAAGACCAGGTCCGGGACCAGGTCTGGGACCGGGTCCGGGACCGGGTCTGGAGCAAGACCAGGTCCGGGACCAGGTCTGGGACCGGGTCTGGAATATGGCACATCCCAGCCTCCCGAGACCAGGAGAGACCAGACTCCCACCTCCCTGGTGTCCCGCCGTCAAACTGGTTTGAACCCAGTGAAGCTAAATCAAACTGTGGTTTGTGGAGAGCAAAGACTTCAAGAGAGAGATGAAAGAGAGAGAAGAGGGGGAGGAGGAGGAGGAGGAGGGCAAAGAACTCGTTAGCGGGTTGAAAAGGCCCAAAGCAGGACTGGACCTGATGGTACCGACAGATACGAGAGAGAACGAGGTCCCCAGGGGATCAAAGAAGATCAAAGAAGATGAAGAGCGCAGAAAAACGAAGGTCACAAAGAGCCGAAAAGTTTTGGTTTGTTTTACAAACGAACGTATCGATCACCCACAATGCATCAGGATGCGGATCAATGGGTGCGATCGAGCGCGGAAGCGAGAAGGAACGAGGAGAACTCCGAGAGGACGTTCCCTCCAGGAGAATCCAGCGGGGGAGGGGGGAGGGGGGGGGAGGGGGGGCCCGGGACAGGAAACAATGGCGGCTCTGTCAGCAGGCGTCCTGGTTCTGCCCCCACGCTGGATTATGCTAATGCTAGCTGGGTCGTTCGACACACCCACCTCTTTCCCAGGGTGCTCAGCGGCGTGCTGAGGGTGAGGGGCGCCTGAGCAGGTCGGCGTTGGCGCGGGGAGAACTTGGAGGCGGCGGGGCTCTTCTTCGGGGACTGGGCCGGACTGGCGCCGGGCTTGACTGTTGAGGTCCTTCAGGACGTCGTAGTTGATTTTAGAGGAGATCCTCTTCTGCTCCAGCATCTTCCCGATGGCCTCGTCGGCGGAGTTGGCGCGGATGGGCGCGCGCTTCCTGGCGGATCCCCTCTGCTGGGGGAACCAAACCAGAACTTTAGCCAAACCGGTGAGACGGATCATTAGTCGACTAAAGTCAGGATGCTAACAATGAGCAAGCTAGCAGACGTTTGTGGTTGAGGCTAATCAGGTGCATCTGAGACCAGAACATTAGCTAGCGCTACATTAGCGGGTCGTGCTAGCGCTAATGTTGATGGGGGGTGGGGGGGGTGATGAGCTGCCAACACCCCCAATGATTTGATTGGGATTCTGTCCTCTGATTAGCAGCTAATCCACCGCCGCCAGCGCGGCGCCACACAGGTCATTCTAATCAGCAGGCCAAGGTCAAAGGTTATCTGGGAATATTTTGTCGTCCATTAGCCCGTTCAGGTGGAAACGTCTGAGCAGCAGCCGGCTCCAGGCTGACGAGCTGCCGGTGTTCAGGTGGGTCCGTAACCTCTGCTGGCTGGAGACAAACATCTGGGAGGTGGTTCCTGTTGGGATCTGGACCAGGGTGACGGTTGGAGACCAGAACCGTTGAGCTGCTGCAGACGGGGAAACTCAAAGCTGCAGCTAATCCAGATGTTGTTCCTGTCTGCCAGAACCAGGACAGGAGCAGGTTTACATCAGACCCCCTCCCCTTCAGAGACCAGGGGGGCCGGGAGAGAGACCAGGGGGACCAAAGGGACCGGGAGAGACCAGGGGGACCGGGAGAGAGACCAGGGGGACCAGAGGGACCGGGAGAGAGACCAGGGGGACCGGGAGAGAGACCAGGGGGACCAGAGGGACCGGGAGAGAGACCAGGGGGACCGGGAGAGAGACCAGGGGGACCGGGAGAGAGACCAGGGGGACCGGGAGAGAGACCAGAGGGACCGGGAGAGAGACCAGAGGGACCGGGAGAGAGACCAGAGGGGACCGGAGAGAGAGACCAGGGGGACCGGGAGAGAGACCAGAGGACCGGGAGAGAGACCAGGGGGACCAGAGGGACCGGGAGAGACCAGAGGGAATTTTTTTTTTAAAATTATTTTATTGATTTTTATCTCAGAATCTTTGATGTTTCTGCAGGTTGAAGGACAGAAGATAAAAATCTGGTGTATTTTCCCTAGAACATCTTCACGTGCTCTCGTGGCTCAGACCCAGCCAGGAAACCTGAACTGGGGGATTATTTAGTAGAGCAGAGGAACCAGGATCCAGGAACCAGGATCCAGAAACCAGAAACCAGGAACCAGGATCCAGGAACCAGGATCCAGGAACCAGGATCCAGGACCCTGTCCACCTCCTTACCTTCCTCTCCTTGTAGATCCCCAGCTCCTTCTCCTTCGCTATTTTCGCTTCTTTTTCTGGAAACAGAAAATCCAGAGATCAACTTGAGCACCGACAGCTGTGTGTGTGTGTGTGTGTGTGGGGGGGGGCAGCTGTGTGGGGGGGCAGCTGTGGGGGGGCAGCTGTGGGGGGGCAGCTGTGGGGGGGGCAGCTGTGGGGGGGGGGGGGGGCAGCTGTGGGGGGGGGCAGCTGTGGGGGGGCCCGGTACCTCTCTGCTCCTTCAGGTAGTCGGAGTTCTCGGCCATCCACAGCGCCGTCTTGATTTTGATCTCGTTATCGCTCAGCAGGTACTGCAGGAGAGGACACGGTTACTGCACAATCCAGCTGTGGAACCAGAACCAGCGGAACCAGCGGGAGGTTCTGCAGGGACGTACCAGCTCTATCTCGCTGTCGTCGATCCCGCTCAGGTCCAACTCGCCGCTGTCAGAACCATCTGTCAGAAACAAAACGGCCACGCTCAGAAAACCTGCTGAGACCCAGTGGACCAGGGGACCCGGGGGACCAGGGGACCCGGTGGACCAGCGGAGCCGGTGGACCAGGAGACCCGGTGGACCGGGAGACCCGGGGGACCAGGGGACCCGGGGGACCAGGGGACCCGGTGGACCAGCGGAGCCGGTGGACCAGGAGACCGGTGGACCGGGAGACCAGGAGACCCGGTGGACGGGGGAGAGAGAGAGAGAGAGAGAGAGAGAGAGAGAGGAGAGAGAGAGAGAGAGAGAGACAGACAGACAGACAGACAGACAGACAGACAGACAGAGAGAGACAGAGGGAGAGAGAGAGAGACATAGAGGGAGAGAGAGAGAGAGAGACATAGAGGAGAGAGAGAGAGACCTCAGAGAGAGACAGTCAGTCAGAGGGGCTGGTTCCATCAACCTCTGTCAGTGTTCTGGGGGGCACATGAGACCATGGGACGCTGGGTGAGGAAGAGGAGGAGGAGGAGAGGAGGAGGAGGAGGAACACCCGCTGTCAGGCAGCAGAGGAAGTGGGGGGTAATCAGAGGGGGGGGGGGGTCAGCTGCTATCTGCTGGGCCCAGCCCTCTAAGAACTTCCTGTGTGTGAAGTGTGAGGCAGAGATAAGATGGGAGACGTGGGAGAGATCAGCAGCTGTGGGGGGGGCAGAGCTGATAACAGGAGTCAGAGCCCGCAGAGAGACGGGGGGGGGGGGCATTACCCACTGATTAGTCCTGCTCCGCCCAGATTGGTGCGCTCGCCACACCTGCAGCGTGAGAATCAGCAGAGCCGCCCGCCAGCAGTAATAAACGACATCGTCCCGTTTAAACCTTCAAAGTCTGGCAGGAGAAGAGGCTCCACCCCCCCACCCCCACACACACCCCCCCCCCCCCCGGTGACCTCGAACGCAGCGAGAAGAGAGGCGCCTTCCACTTCCTGTCCGGGCCGAGAGAAGCCCCGGGTCCTCCGGCAGACCCAGAGATCCAGGATTCCTGCTTCCAACTAAACCCTGTGGAGGTGACCTCTGACCTCAGGGGGGGAGGGGCTTCAGGAGCTGAACTCAACAACACGATAATCTGGCTAGAATTGATTAATTGGTAATTATTCTGGTTTCTAAACGTCCGGATGACGTTAAAAACACCTTTGTTTGTTCCCGAGGGATCAAGTTTCCACGCTACAATCGACCTGCGGGAGAATTCCCAACCACAAACGGAGGCGCCTCGATACCCGCGAGCCGTTGACTCCGCCCACACAGGTAACCCGACCCCAGGTATTCTCGCCATCCCGCCTCCGGGTGGCAGCTCTGTCTGATGTGGTCAGACACCACAGAAGAAGACAAAGGAACAGACGAGGAAGAAAGGCGGAGGCGTTCCGAGTCGGGATCGTCCGCCGCGTCTGGAAACGCAGATGAAATCTACGATGAAATCTACGATGAAATCTATTAAATACGAAAGTTTCATCTTCATCAGGCCTGCGGGGGCGAAAAGGTGACTCGGGGAAGATGAAAGAGCGGAAAAGTTGGCAGACAAAGAGACAAAAGAGCGACAGATTAAGAGGAAAGAGGAGAAAGGGAGGAGAGAGATGGAGGAGAGGAGGGGGGGGCGAGGAGAAGTGAGCCGACAAAGGAGTTCAGGTGTGGGGGGGGGCTGACGGGGGGGGGGCTGATGGGGGGGGCAAAGGGATGAAAGGAGAAGATGAAAGCTTCATGTGATTCATGTGAGGAGGAGCGGTTCTGTCTCCTGACTCATCAACCCCCCCCACATCAGGAGGGATCAACCCCCCCCACATCAGAACCGGATCTGCCAAAGAGAATCCTTCAACCTGCGGCCACGGGGGCCTGAGCCTGGGGGGGGGGGGTTGCCGATCAGCGTATTGATCTGATTGTTGTCGGCGGCAACGCTTCCTCCTGTACCGACAAAGACGGAAAGGCTTTACCCCCCCCCGCCCCCCCGCGCTGGTAGAGGGCGGCTGGTGAAGTCCCTCCCCGCAGCGGAATGAGGTAATTGGGCCGGGTGCCAGCGCCCCCCCCAGGAAGAACCAGCCAGCCGAGGCAGTAAATAGAGCTCCTCGCTGACACGGACAAGCAGGGCGAGCCCATTAAAGCCCGACCTCCTCGACCTTGGAGGGGGCCACGGCGAGGGTACGCCCACTCAACCACCTGCTCCTCCCCCCAGACACCACAGACGGGGGGGGGGGGTGATGTGAAGCAGGAACGAGCTGTATCGTCTTCCTGAGTCACAAGATGCTCCGAGATCCTCAGGTAGGGGCCAGAAACCCCCCCAGGGAGGGGGTGAAAGGTCACGGCTGACAGCTTGACCTGAGGTCACATCTGGGCGGAGTCCAACTACCAGTTGAGCTCAGATGGTCCATCCAGAAGTTACCATGACGACAGAGGAGCAGCAACCTGCCGACCGGACGGCCTCCGTGACCCGACCACCAACCTCTGGACTGGGCGACGTCGCTCCAGGCGGTTGCCATGCCGACGACCCCCCCCCCCCCTCTTAAACGACAACAGATTTGGCGGATCTTTCCAGAACCGTCCCGTTTAAAGAGCCGTCTGTCCGTTTGGCTCCGCCTCTTTTCCTACAACAACAAATTCCTAAATCACAACAAACAGTGTGTGTGTGTGTGTGTGTGTGTGTGTGTGTGTGTGTGGGGGGGGGGGGGGGTCAGGGGTCGACATGGCTGCTGAGGAATGCGCGGAATGTCGCTGTGAAAACCGGATCGCTGTGCGTGGACGGACCCAACATTTGGAAAAATGCCGCAGGAACGTCGTCTTGCTTAACGTTTGCCCTCCGCAGCGGAGCGCCGCCTCCACGTGCACGCCACCGTGCGCTGCCCCACTGCGTGGAAACATTTACAAACCTTCCCTGGAAATAATGAGGGGAGATGTCGGATCACAGAACTGCCGCTGGAAGGTTCTGGTTTCCATGAACTCTGGACGGGATCCATCCTGGACGGTATCATTAATGAGGGAGGAGCCCGTAGATCATGTGACCGCCTGGCTTGGCCTCATTGGTCCTCCTCAGGACCAGGAACCACTTTTCTCCCCCATCTGATCCGAGGGCCCAGAAGCAGGTCGTGAAGCCGAGAACCTCTGACACAGAACCCAGCCAGCACCGCTCTGAATGCAGGGCGTCACCATGGAAACCACTGACAGTTCTGGGTGTCAAACAGAATCCTCTGAAGGACGCCGCTGGACCGGACGAGTCCAAGTCTGGAGGAGAAACTGAGAAACTACATGAGCGCTGCGGAGGGAGAGGGGACGAGGGGGGAGTGGAAGAGGCTGGGGGAGGGGGTGCGGCGGGAGGGGGCAAGGAGGCGAGGGAGGGGGGCGTGGGAGGCGAGGGAGGGGGCGTGGCGGCGAGGGAGGGGGCCGGCGGCGCGAGCGCCCCGGGCGGATGCTGCTAAACGGCGCCTGTCGTCTCCCGTCAGCAGCAGACGGTTCCTGTCCCCCGTCCCTCCCCGGGCCAGGAGGCTCCCATCATCTACAATCACAGCTGACTGCTGTGACAGGTCGCCACGGCGACAGCTGCGCACGCAATCGCGCACGTATGCGGGCAGCGCTATATTCCCCACGCCGCCGCCGCGAGCAGCCTTAGCTGGTGTAAATCCACCGAGGACAAGCTGAGACCGAGAGTCCTCGTCTTCCTGTCGGCCCTCACTTCCTGCCCACCAGAGAGGGCGGGTCCATGGGCCATCTGTCACACACACACACAACACACACACACACACACACACACACACACACACACACACACACACACACACACCCCAGCAGGACTGAATGGAACAAGTTACGGATGAATTATTCAGGACTCGTTAGCGGGACAATACGCTGGACTCGACGTCCCGCAGCAGAAGACGGTCGCGGGTCTGAAACGATGCCATCAAATATTTATGGGACAGGTGATGGGATGGATCCAGAATGACCCCCCCCATGTTAAAGGATCACTGGGGGGATAAATGCAGCTTTGAATGAAGAACACCCAGCAAAAATGGGGCTGAAGGTGCAACAACCTGTGTTTGGGGTCAGGAGCCGCCGGGAGCAAACCCGTGACCTCTGACCTCTGCAGAGGGAGGAGCTTAACAGGCGTCACGCTCACCTCCGTCAACCGATCAAATTAGATCCTTTGTTTAAACTGTTGCCGTTGCCATTTTTCCCTGGTTTGACCTCCGTGTCGCCTCGTTCCCCTCGGTTTACCCTCAAAGTTCCAGACTTCAGGAACACGGACCTGCTAGCGGCTCCAGCTTCAGGACCTTTCAGGGGATCGGGGGGGGGGGGGGGGGGGGGGGGGGGGTCACAAAGGTCGCGGATATATCAATGATTTGGTCTCAGACAAACGAAACGAAGGCTGAAGAATGAGAGGAACCAAAGTTCAGGAGCTTCAGAACTAATGAGAGATGAAATCCTGATATTTCACTGTTCTCTTCACCCAAGAGGATCCAAATTACACACTGTCTTCCTGTCAGGCCCCCGCCCTCTGCTCACACACACACACACACACCACACACACACACACACTCTCTCACACACACACACACACACACACACACACACACACAGATGAAAGGCAGGCCTAATGACAAGCTACCAGTCTACTTAATACTTCAAAGACTGAGCTTGGGGGCTGCGATCACCCCCCCCGACCACAATTAGCCGAACCCTGAGCTGAAGCAGGACGGGTTGAGATCCGCAGAACCCGTGTCTGGATCCAGCTCTCAGCACCAGCCGCAGGAGAAACGCACACATGCGCACGTGAACAGACAATCAGCGCGTCCTCTTCCCGGATCTGGGAGCTGCTTCCCAGTATAAACTGGAGCAGCTCCAGTTGCTTCCCGACGCCCTTTTAGCATTGTGGCGCCGGTAGAAGCATCACTGGCAGGTGACCCCTCCCGTGACCTCGACGCCCTGATGCCAACGCTAACGAGCCCACGTCCTCGTTCAGGAAGAGAGCACTTCAATCCTCATTTTCAGCTACGCTAAGCTAACCGGCTGCATACGAAAACACAGAAACCAGTAAGGAGGAGAGCAGAGGACCGCTGGGAAACATCTGGACGGGCCGCTGGTGGTCGCTACAATTACCCCAGTCATGAGCGGCTCCACAAACGAGCGTCCGAGCAATTAAAGCAGCCGAGAACGTTGAACTCAAACCCAGGAAGGTTCTGTTAGACGCAGTTCAAAAGGTCTGGAAGAGCACTTTAGAGACACACACACACACACACACACACACACACACAACACACACACACACACACACACACACACACACACACACACAATTAAACCCTTTAATGGCGGCCATGTTTCATCTCTTAAGGCTGCTTTTGTCATTCACGGCCACACATTCGATCAGGCTCCAGATGACGGCACCAGCCAACGCCTCTCAACACAGACCCGTCTCCTGATGGCGGCCCGTCCAGCGGCCCGTCCGCGGCCCCGTCCCGCGGCCCCGTCCAGCGGCCCCGTCCAGCGGCCCCGTGCAGCGGCCCCGTCCAGCGGTCCGGCTCATGATTCATGGCGCTGTGGTAATTGCGGCTCCTCTTCCTCTGAACTTCGCCACCGCCGAGTATTCCCAAGATAAAACGAGGTCGGGGCATGGATGTGGGGACGTTTTCATCAGGTTAATGGCACGTTGGTCCTGAAATATGGTTGGGGTGGGGGGGGGGGGGGGGCTTGTGAGCAGCCCATATTAGCATTATTTTAGAGCCCCTGTGAGTCCAAACGCAGCTGTTAGCATGTCCGCAGAGACGCTTTCAGAAATGACATCATTCAAAACCCACTTAGCACCAATAAAAGGCGACAGCGGACAACAAACAGCCCGACGTGACCTTTGGAGGCAGCGCAGAGGTCAACGCCATGAAGAGCAGGTCAGAGGATCCTGTGGCCTGGCGCCGCCCAAACATCGGCTCCACCCCTTCACCACCATCCATCCATCCATCCATCCCACAACCCGAACCTCCGCTGACGCCGCCTCCTCCCACTCAGAGCCGTAAAAACACGGGTCCCTCATCAGCACAATCACCTCGCATCCATCAACGCCGCTGCGCACGCTACATGTAATTAGGTAATTAGAGTCGCCTCAGCACGGCGCCCTGCGCTCGCTTTATTTTTGCAACATTAATAAGTCACATTGACAGAAGGTGTGATCGATCTGGTTTGTGTTTCCAGCCTAAACCGAGCGTGTGTGTGTGTGTGTGTGTGTGTGTGTGTGTGTGTGTGGAATCAGGGCTCCAGTCAGATAAAAACCCACCGTTCTCCTTCTCCTCCCCCAGACAATCACCGATGGAGCTGCTGAGGCCGAGGGTGGCCGCCGACGGCATCGGGCCCAGGATGGACGCCAGCGAGGGGGCCTTCCTCCTGGGGACGCCATCCTCCTCCAGCGCCTCCTCCCCCTCCTCCTCCGTCTTCTGGTCCAGCTTGAGCAGAGCCTCCAGCGTCAGCTCTTCCAGGTCTTTGCCGAAGTGTTTGGCGACGGCCTGAAGTTCGTCCTCCTCCGATTCTGCCGTCTGACAGGCGGCGGCAGAATCCTCGCTGATGTTTTTACTCTCTGGGGGCGACAGAAACACACACGGCTGATGTGCTGAGTCGGCGTGAACAGGTGGAGACGCAACAGCAGCAGGGAAAAGAAAAGAGTCCCTCATGATGCGTCTGAAAATCCAGCTTTTATTGGGACTCAATTAAAACGTCCTGAAACGTTTTCATCTTGAGGAAACAATCGACTCTGACAGCAGCAGCTGGGAGAGAAACGGGGGGGAGGAGGAGGGAGGGAGGAGAACAGAGGGAGGGAGGGAGGAGAGAGAAGAGGGGAGGAGAGAGGAGGGGAGAGAAGGAGGAAATAGGAGAGGAGGGAGAGGAGGAGAGAGGAGGGGAGGGAGACAGTGACAGCAAGAACTCTGAGTGTGTGGCTTTGCATGGGTGGGCCTTGGTGTGTGTGTGTGTGTGTGTGTTTTACTGTCACTTTCATTTTAGCTCGGAGCCCCAAAAGCTCTGAAATTATCGGTTTCCAACGATGTGATCGTTGGACCGCCAGCGCGACAAAGAGACGTTGAACAGCACAGCACCCAGACCAGGTCCAGGTCCAGGTCCAGACCAGGTCCAGGTCCAGGTGTTCACACTGGATCTGGACTCTTGGCCCTGTTATTTTTATTTAATTTTACAGTGTTTTTACGCTCACTTTAGTTAGCTCCAGTTTGACCCGTTTGCTAGTTGATTTAAAGCTGTTCAGCATGTCTAACTAGGTCTGTCTGAACCCCCCTAAACCCTTTGTAGTCCACTAACTAGGGTGCACTCAATGCATCCCATAATGCCCTGAGAAGGTGTGGAGAGCTGATGCTCCCTCAGCAAGCAATATATCCCCATGCTAACATTAGCGCCTCGGAGAAGGTGACCAAACTGGCCCAATCAGAGCTGAACCGAAGGTCAGTGAGAGCTGGTCCTTGAGCAGGACTGAGGCAGAACATCTGGTCCAGCGGGTCAGAACCTGCCTCCTTTGGCGTAAGCGGCGTAAACTCCCCTCAGCTTGGGTCGGCTGGCCTGCAGCTCGGTGTCGATCTCGTCCTGGTAGTTGTAGATTTCGTCTGAAAGAGACGTGAACGTGGTTCGGGTCAAGAAGAAGAGAGAGGGCGCCCGGGTCTGGGCCCAAACAAACCTTCGTACCTTCAACGTCGCCGATCCGTTTCTTCAGCTCCGCCTCCAGCTGGACGTGAACACAAACGTTTGGAGTCAAACATCGACCGACATCAGCGTTCGCAGCGTCACCCCCCCGAAGATGTTCTAACCATCTACCTGCTGGCATTTAATCTTCTGAAGGCCGCTTGTGAAGCAGGGGGGGTCACACTCCTGGTCCAGGTCCACCTTCATGAACTCCTCGATGGTCAGCTGACTGGTGGGCGTGTCTCCAAACTCCGTCAGTCTGAATGGGCACAAAGGCACCATGACACATCCAGAGGTGGACCTCTGGAGGGTGACCTCCGGAGGTGGAGGTGGTGACCTCCGGAGGTCACCCTCCAGAGGTCACCCAGCGACACTCACCTCTTCTTCAGGGTCTGTTCACACACTTTGACCACGCTGACGATTTCTTTGGTGGTTCGGCGGAAGTCGTGCATGCGGGCGGCGACGAGGAGCGCTGGGAAGAGGAGGAAGCGGAGAGATTCCCTCAGTTCAGGAGGATCCACCAGGAGATCAGGCAAGTTATTACACCGATTAATGCTTTATTACACGAATTATAATACTACAACTATACAATAAAAGAATCAAAGATGAAGTGATTTCAGTCAAGTTTTCTGGATCTCAGCTCGTTCACATTCGAGATGTGTAGACCAAGATCTCACACACGCACACACGCACACACGCACACACACACACACACACACACACAGAGTTTTAAGAAGTAGCACTAATATTATGCAATGAGCTGCAGAGCTTGGAGGGAACAGTTATATAAGCGTCATTAGAGCAGCCTGTTTAAAGATAGATGCTCCTGCCTGTACGTGCGCACGCCTCAGTCTTTAGGTCTGAAGTGCAGCCTTTTAACTCCGCCGAGGACTTTCTCAAACATTTTACCGCCGTTACCTTAAAAGCTTCCCACTTTGTGGCCGCCGATGGTTCGTTTTTAACGGAATTTACTTTGTGCTGAAACGTCACCGGCGGCGCCACTGCTAACACACACACACACACACACACACACACACACACACACACACACACACACACACACACACACACACACGTTTCTGCCAAATTTGCATCATATTTGTGAACAAACTTTCCAGCTTCCATCCGACTGCTCAATGATTTATGGTCGCCATCAATTATTCAGGCCTGCGCAGCGCAGGAACAGAGACGGGCTCAGACCGCCAACGTCAACACGCACGCAGGAGGCGGCGGCGAGTCGAGACACCTTCGCTGCGAAGGCGTTGGGGTTCGGGAGGAAGGGAGAACAGTCATCGACATGGAGCACAGATGGCAGGAGCGTGAGCTCAGGCAGGTGCCGACACGTCGGCCTCGCCCGCTCCTCGCCGCGGTCCTCCCCTCCCCTCGCCCCGCCCCTCGCCACCCTCCTCCCCTCGCCCCGCTCACGCTAACCAGTACAACCAGCAGGAGAGAGCTCGCACCAGCCCCACAGCCTCAGGATCAACATTACATCAGCTCTGGCAGGAAGGGGTCAGGGGTCGTGACACACACGCACGTCCTGAAACACACCAGGTGGATTAAGAACCAGTAAATCCAGCACCGGTGGCCTCAGAACCCGTCAAGCCTCCTCCGTGGGTCGGATTACATCTAGCAGAACCTCAGCAGGAGCCGGGCCTTCATCACTCCCTCCAGGAGTCCCGTCCCTGCTCACGTGCTGCTCCTTCAGAACCACGTGCCAGATACCTTCTGATATCCACCTCTGGACTCATCCCACAGCTGGATGATGTTCGGATATTTTGGGGCAACAAACGTGCACGGCTGTTGCACGGGAGAATCGGTATCAGGAGGCCGTTTCTGGAATCCTCTGATGTTTTTAAACACGGATCCACTTTGAGAGGATATAAATTAAAAACAAGTGGAGAGAAAAGAAGCTCATGGTGGAGGTCAAAGACGATGGCGCCTTGATTGGCTCTTTACCACAATTTCCTCACTTTACGCTTCTTTTAATCGGGCGTGAATTTACTTAAAACCATTTTCCCCCAAACAGCAGCAGCAGAGATCATAGAACGTGTGATTAAAGCGTGTTTGAACATCGGCAGCTGCCTCTGAAATGTGCTTTTAGACGTGTTTGAGGACGTCAGGAAGCTGCGGAACCGATTCAGGGTTTAACCAGGAAACGGTTTCCAGCTGGCCACATTTCAGCGTCCTTGAACCGTTTACACACGTTTCCTCCTCATGGAGCGCCAACACAAAGGCCCGACCGTCCCCCTCCAGCAGACCCCGGGATCTCCACCTCTAAGCTAACGTTAGCCTAGTCAGCACACGAGGCCGCCGTGCTGATGAATAAATGAGTAAATACTCATATTTACCTGCCCCACAGAGCCCAGACGGCCGTCGTCCCGTGTGCATCCAGTCCCTCTTCATCCTCTGCACCAGCCGCATCGCCGTCATGGAAACCTCGTGGTTCTTCTCACCGAACTCGAGCATCTGAGCGAAACGGGGGATGTACAAGCAGGGATCTGTGGAGCAGAAACATCAGGTCCTGAGAAGCTTCGTAAAAACGGGCTGGGTGACCAAAGGCTTAGTTGCGTCCTCTGTTCGGTTAAACGGGAGTTTCAGGTCGATGTTTGGACAAAATGGACCACCTGCTCAATTTGTTTGGAGCCTCGGGAAGCTTTTAAACCAGAACATCTGTGTGTAAACTGGCAACTCACAAGCACCCCAGTAAAACCAGTCACCTGCTGCTGGCGGCTAATTAGCTCCACTGGAGCCCAGGAGGATTAACATTTAAGTCAAATGCTCCTCGAGGAAGCTTCGCTCCTCCTTCAGCGTCTCCAGTTTGAAGGACACAACTGCCACAATCCCAAACACATCAACTCAATTTAAAACAAAAACACACCTAAATGGGCAACTTCCTTTAATTACTGATGGTTCCAAACGAAGACTTTCTTTCAGATGTGCTTTTTCCATTTGATCTCAGAAATGAAGAGTTTTCCGGACGCGTTATCTTCATGTTCGAAGGGGAAAATAACGGATAGTAAAGCTGGAAGCGACGCACAAAAACACGAGCATAAATTAAATGAGCATAAAATAGAAACACGCGTGTGGTCTACAGCAGGTTTGGTTTGTCGGGGAACCAAACTGCTGCTTTTGTTCCAGCAGATGCACATTTTGGGGCTTTTCTGCTGTGAAAAGGCTAAAAAGTTAAAGATTCTATGAGTAGAAGGGGAGGGAGTCGTGGTTCCACTGCAGCTGGGAGACAATAGTTTCAGGGAAATTAAAGCGGACTCAGAGATCTTTGAAGTGGCTTTGGTTAAAGAGCGGTCCAGTGGAAAGCTGGAAATAAGATCCAGGCTGATCCCTTCCCCCGCTGCACGCCGTGTAATGATACGTGTGCAGCGCTCGCCATCGCTGCCGAGCTGACAGGCCGACTGCAGCAGCGCTCCAGAGAGGAGACAGAAGAACCAGTCTCATTTAAGCATAGCGGTGCGCTAAAGGTCTTCATATTGTAATTTATTACGTCATTCCCTCTCCTGTTGAAATAAAGTGAATAAGAAACATGTTCGCCGTGTAAAAGCCTTATTTTGTACCACAACTTTGGCAGGTTTAGCTTCTGTGCCAGTGGTAATGACAGCATCCGACTGTGCCAGATGTTAATCAGCAGAGGCAGAAATTAGTTAGCATCTGCCACAACTAGCCAAGAATGGCAGCCGTTAGCCAACGGTGCCAGATTGTAATGCGTGGCAGCAGAAGTTGGGAAACTCGGGCAGACGTCAACAAGCAGTGGCAGAGATGAGCTTAATGTGGCTATATTTTCTGTTATTTTGCAGGGCAATTATTAAAGCAGGGAAGACAACTAGTTATGGCAGATGTTAATGATGCTTGAGCTAGAATAGCTAGTTCTGTCAGACTTAATCTTTCACAGCATTACCCCCCACCCCCGGGCTGTAACATGGCGGATGCTTGTATCTGAGGGTTCCCGGGGGTAATGCCTCATGTTTGGGATCATTCCGATCGTCTTACTGCTCCGCGCTGGAGGGTTGAAGTCGTCTTTTTAATTTTATTTTTATCCCAGCAGTCTGAACAGCGGCCGGGGGCGGAGCTTCGGGCCCGGTGACGCACTCCGAGGAGCTGCGGGGGCGTGGCTCCGGCGCCTCTGACGCAACGACCCTCGGCGAATCTGATTGGTCCACACTGAGCTCGAGGCGTCCGAGATCACGAAGAAGAAAAACAGGCAGGGAAAAAAAAAGCGAAGCAGGTCATAAAACTCCCGTCAAATCGGCGCTCGACTTCGGACGTTGTCGGCGGCTCCGTGGCGTCAGCAGCGGCTCCGGTGGGTCGAGTGTCGCGGTGAGGAAAACGGGAGAATATTGGGAGGATTACCGCGCAGGCGGGGGGGGGCTAAACACGGAGAAAGGAGTTGGTTCCCAGCCGCGACTCTCCGGATTACTGAGAAAGGGAAAACAACCGGACGTTTCCCCGTCCGGAAAGGATGAGGTGACCGCCAGGAAAGCGAGAAAAAGTGTCCAAGTTGGCACCGGAGGGGGGACTCCACCGGGCCCGGACGGGCGTCTCGATGCGCTCGCGTCAACTTCGCCGTCGATGCGGTGTTAAATTTGTTTTTTAGGAGGCGAATTTGTCCCCGAGTCCGCCGCTAAGTCAGCGGGTACCAGCGCAGAGGAGCTCGGGGGGGGGTTCGCTTGTGCCGATGCCCACGGCGGACTGCAGGTTCCTGCACCATGGCCGGATCATGAGGTGTCTGACTTATCTGCTGCTACTCCCGGAAACCCTGAAAAAGTCCAGGAAGGTCGGCAGGCTGCCGCTGTGCTATGAGCTCCTGGCTCTGTCCCTGACGAGCAAGAAGAAGCAGAAGATGGCTGCGGAGCTGTACCCCGCCGCCAACGCCAACCACAGCAACCTGTCCAGCGGCACCACGGTGGCCGACACCGACAAGACCGAGGAGGTGCCGCTGGAGCCGGCGGGGGGGGGCGGCGGCGGCGCGGCGACCACCCCGACCACCCAGCAGAACATCACCAACAACAACGTGGAGCCGCCGAGCTGGCAGTGCAGCCACCCCACGCTGAGAGAGAGGTACCACCGGCCGAGGGAGGGGTCGATCTGGGGGGGGTCGCTGTCATTAAAGTTGCTTTAGGACGGGTCATTTTAGTTTTCATCCCCGAATCCTTCTCTGCCTCCAGGAACGCCTTGATGTTCAACAATGAGCTGATGGCTGATGTCCACTTCATTGTCGGCCCCCCCGGGGGGTCACAGAGGGTCCCCGCACACAAGGTAACGACAAATCCTTTGGTTGTGGGAGGGGGGGCTGAAGTTCCAAAGGCACGCTCCCGTCTGCCAGCTAGACGGTGGCGAGATATTCTGGTTGTTCTGACGCATCTCCCCCCCCCCCCCCAGTACGTGCTGGCCGTGGGAAGCTCCGTCTTCTGTGCCATGTTCTACAGCGATCTGGCGGAGGAGGAGTCGGAGATCCATATCCCAGATGTGGAACCTGCTGCTTTTCTAATCCTGCTGAAGTAAGCCACCCTCCGTCCCTCCCCGTCGCCCAGAAGGGGCGATGACAAGTGCAGCTAGTGTCACAGCGCGTTATTCCCGATCCGGAGCCGAGCGCGGGCCAACACCGGAACGCCGGCGGTGCCAGAGGACAGCAGACGCTCCGTAATTGCCGCTTGTCCCGCTGCGCCGTCCAAATAGAGACATTTTTCTTCCTCTTATCCCCGACTGCTCTCCTTCAGCCTGGGGCACCTTCGGGTTTTGCTTCATGTTAGCTCCAGGTGTGCGTCCTCTAAAACCACGCCCCCTCTCTCCACAGGTACATGTACAGCGATGAGATCGACCTGGAGGCGGACACGGTGCTGGCCACCCTGTACGCCGCCAAGAAGTACATCGTTCCGGCGCTGGCCAAGGCCTGCGTCACCTTCCTGGAGACCAGCCTGGAGGCCAAGAACGCCTGCGTGCTGCTGTCCCAGAGCCGCCTGTTCGAGGAGCCGGACCTGACCCAGCGCTGCTGGGAGGTGATCGACGCCCAGGCCGAGCTGTCGCTCCGCTCCGAGGGCTTCAGCGAGATCGACCTGCAGACGCTGGAGATCATCCTGCGCCGGGAGACGCTCAACACCAAGGAGGAGGTGGTGTTCCAGGCGGTGATGGACTGGGCCGCCGCCGAGTGCAAGCGCCAGGGCTTGGCGCCGACCACCTGCAACCGGAGGGACGTCCTCGGCAAGGCCCTGTTCCTGGTGCGCATCCCGACCATGAGCCTGGACGAGTTCGCCAACGGGGCGGCGCAGTGCGACATCCTGACGCTGGAGGAGACGCACAACATGTTCCTGTGGTACACCGCCGCCAACAAGCCCAAACTGGACTTCCCCTTGACCCCCAGGAAGGGGCTGGCGCCCCAGAGGTGCCATCGCTTCCAGTCCTCGGCCTACCGGAGCAACCAGTGGCGCTACCGCGGACGGTGCGACAGCATCCAGTTCGCCGTGGACAAGCGGGTCTTCATCGCCGGCCTGGGCCTGTACGGCTCCAGCGGCGGCAAGGCCGAGTACAGCGTGAAGATGGAGCTGAAGCGGCAGGGGGCGCCGCTGGCGCTGGCCCTGACCACGTTCGTGTCGGACGGGTCCAGCAGCACGTTCCCGGTGTGGTTCGAACACCCCGTCCAGGTGGAGCAGGACGCCTTCTACACGGTCAGCGTGGTGCTGGACGGGAACGAGCTCAGCTACTTCGGCCAGGAGGGCATGACGGAGGTGCAGTGCGGGAAGGTGACGTTTCAGTTCCAGTGCTCCTCGGACAGCACCAACGGGACCGGGGTGCAGGGGGGGCAGATCCCCGAGCTGGTCTTCTATGCATGAGCTGCTCCGGACTGCTGGGGGGGGGACCCGGGGCTCCCCGAGATCCCGGGGGTCCCGCTCAGCCCCCACAGCGATGTAGCATTCAAGACTCCGTCGACGTCACCCTGGAAAATCCTCCAAGAGACTATTTTGAAAGCCAAGGAGCTGCTGTTTTATTTAATTTAACGTTATTTTTTTTTCTTATTTAAATACTGGGCGAACTTTATTTTTGCTTTGATGCCTGTGATCAAAGGCCGCGGCTGCTGTACAAACAAGGTCGGTTCCACCGTTGGCGGTCGTGTAGCCGAGCGGAGCGTTGCGACTGGAATAAGTAGAGACTGCTGCCGCCTGTAATTTCAGCTCTAAACACGACGTCGGGAAGATTCTTCACGGAACAAACGGCGGAAAACTCATCAAAATCTGTTGTTCTGCACCTGAAACACACGTTTTCTTCTGTAACCGACCTGTTCACAGCTGGACGCCGTCGGAGTGACCAGATGTTCTGTACTAGATTGATTATACGTAAACATAAAGGATCTAATGTGATCGACGCCGTCACGTCCTTCTGGGGCATCGGGCGGGCGGCAGCGCCCCCTGTGTGCAGCTCTGGGAACTGCACCGATGTAGGTCGAGGAAGCTTTTGTGTAACTTTCATGTGAATATTTCGAGTTTCTTTTCCTCAGCTGATTGTAAATTCACTCAATTTCCAGAACTTTTACCATCAGATTCGAGGATATTCTGACAAACCTGAAGTAGCTGCAGACACATGGAATAAAGACTCCTCAGGAATAACGAGCCGTTTGTTACGCTACCGTAAACATAATATCCAGGTAAAACCATCCCAGAGTGGACCCTCTCCGGTGTGGGTTCCTTATTCCTGCTCTGGGTCGGGGATCTAACCAGCCTGCAGATTCTGCTGCAGTTCTGAACCTTCGTGCACGTTCCAACCCGGAGTGGAGCTGTGGGTGCAGGTGAGTGCGTACCTATGGCTGGAGCGTTGATGCACAGTTCTCTGGACAATGTGAGGAAGGTTCTGCCCAGAACGTAGACGTTCACCTGCGGAGAAAAGGGTCGACAGAGGTAAAGAACAGGGGCGGAACCACCTGCTGGCGGGAGGAATTCCATCTGGTTCTGAGCCCAGAACAATTCAACACTGGGCTCAGGGTCTTTGTCTCAACTCCGAGGTTACTGGAGGAACTTTGGGAACTTTTTGATTTCCTGCTGCAGCCAGCGGGGGAGGTTCTGGGTTCTACTCAGGGTTCTGCTCCTTTATCCGGCTTCTTTCAGCCGTTGCTGCATCACTGATGGAGGAGTCGGGGCCCGAGAAGCAGCGGAAACTGGGCCGATTAAACAACCAGTGTTCGTCCAGGGGTTCGCGTCCCTGGCTGGGATTAGCCCTGATCCGGTTCTGACTGGAACGGGATCTGATGAGTCGGGTCTTTGTCAGAGAGGAGGGGGGGCGAGCACGTCAGCGGGGTTATCGTGCTGGGACCTCCCATCACAGATGTGTCATTGTGTGTCACACACACACACACACACACACACACACACAACACACACACACACACACACACACACACACCTCCAGAAGGTTGAGCCCCCCCCCCCCCCCCCCCCCCATCTGAGAGGCTGCTGAATAACAGCAGCTGTTCCTTCATCACTCGCACCATCATCATCCTCATCACAGCGCCGAGGTTTGAGAGAGCTGCAGGAACGGGTCGTGAACTTGGGTCAGAAGGGGGGGGGGGGGCTGCACTATTTCTGGGTTCTGGATTCCAGCAGGAAAAGGGGAGGGGGCAGGAATGTGGCCCCCGCCAGAGCCAAACGACGGGGAAGAAATCTCCCAAAATCCACTTTACAACCACCACATCCGAGTTCATCTCGTCACGTCTGAGGCGCAGCAGAACTTCCCCGTCGGGCCCGGCGCCGTCACCACGGGTCGCATCATCACAGCCGCGGAGGAAACGAGCTCGTCTCCGCTGAAGCGACGAGGGAAACCTTCCGGGTCAAAGGTCAACTCAAAATATTCCGCCATCAGAACCTCGTCGGCGAGGCAACAAGGAGCCGTCAAATCTCCCTGAAACGACGTTTCAGATGAAGGGTTGAAAACATCCGCGTGTCTAGAGGGTTATAAAGGGTTTATAAACGCCCCATCAGCTTCAGGACGACCCCCCCCCCCCCCCCCACCCCCCCGAACCAAACCTTCCAACGTTCTACATCATCTTCTGTGACACGAGATTGAAGTTTTACACTCTTAAAATCGGGGGTCCACAAACGGGGGTCACATCAAGCGCTGTGGGTTTGGATGCCCCCCCCCCCCCCCGACAGATGGAGGCGGGGGGGAACCCACCTGTTGTTGAGCCATTCTGACCATGTGACCCTTGCAGCTGATTTACAGCCCATATTGATCCATCAATAATCTGCAGCTCATTCATCCAAACAATCCGTCTCCACCCAGCAGCGGCGGCTCAATGACCCCCCCCCCCCCCACCCCCCACGGACCCTCCCTGCCTCACACTGGGGAGTGGGCAGGGTGGGGGCAGGTCCACGAGACAGCTGGGTGCATAAAAATAACCCCCAGACCAGCTGTGACTCAGCAACCCCCCCCCCCCCCACGGCTGGTCCTGAACGCCACACCCCAGCTCAACGCGCTCCTCCATCAACTGGTGCACAAATTCCATAAATAACCGGGCGCACGACGGGAAAAATGAGCCTCTGCTGAATTTCAGAACTTTAAAAGATTAATTGGGATTCCTCTGGAAGGTTTCCAGGCGGAGCTGCTGCTCCGATCATTAAAGTAAATCCAATAAAGACGGACTCTGTCATCATCGTCCAATTAGACCAATTAGGATGAGCGGCGCCGCCGAGCAAGGTCGTCCGACAGGGCGTCGAGAGAAAGTTGTCTTCACTATGGAGGGTTTTAAAGTCCACATCCACCACGACGCTAACCGGCGCTACTAGCTTGTTCCTCTTGTAATACCACGTGCCGCCTCAAGAGGCAACAGTGAGCAGCTGTAACCCACCTGGACCGAACCCTAACGTCATTGCTGGGGGGGGATTCTGCGTTTCTATGGCAACACTCAGACGCTGGGATGAACACTTCAGGCATTTTTAACACGGAGGGAGTGAAAGTGACCCACCTGTAGGACGTCGCTCAGGTCCAGCAACATGTCTGGAAACAGCAGTTAAGGCCACGAAACATCGGCGGTCGGACCCTCGCTGGTCGCTATGGTGATGCCCACGCCTGCCTCCAAGGTGAGCCGCTCTGTTCACCGGGTCAGACAGCATCTGGACGGAGGATCAGATCCGTCCTCACGTGTCCTCACAGCAGGGGGTGGAAACATTCAACACTTTCCAGCTCTGCTCAGGAACAACAGCAGGATCCTCCATCAGCTCCCACAGATGTTCAACAGGGCAGAAACAAGAGAGGGGGGGGGAGGGAGGGAGGGAGGGAGGGTAGAGAGGGAGGGAGGGAGGGAGGGAGGGTAGAGAGGGAGGGAGGGAGGGGGGAGGAAGGGAGGGAGGGAGGGGGGAGGAAGGAAGGGAGGAGGGAGGGAGAGAGGGAGGTAGGAAGGAAGGAAGGAAGGGGGGAGGGAGGGAGGAAGGAAGGAAGGGGGGAAGGAGGGTAGAGAGGGAGGAGGGAGGGAGGAAGGAAGGGAGGGAGGAAGGGTTAGAGAGGGAGGGAGGGAGGAAGGTAGAGAGGGAGGAGGGAGGAAGGGTAGAGAGGGGGGAAGGAAGGTAGAGAGGGAGGGAGGGAGGAAGGGTAGAGAGGGGGGAGGGAGGGAGGAAGGTAGAGAGTGAGGGAGGAAGGAGGAAGAGAGGGAGGGAGGGACGAAGGAAGGGAGGAAGGGTAGAGAGTGAGGGAGGAAAGTAGGGAGGGAGGGGGGAGGGAGGGAGAGTAGAGAGGGAGGTAGGAAGGAAGGAAGGAAGGAAGGGGGGAGGAAGGGAGGGAGGGTAGAGAGGGAGGGAGGGTAAAGAGGGAGGTAGGAAGGAGGGAGGGAGGGAGGAAGGGGGAGGAAGGAAGGGAGGGAGGGAGGGAGGGAGGCAGGGACACACACTTCTCTTTGTGTGACAGGAAGTTCCTCAGAGGTGAAGCAGCAACAACCTCGATGATGATGATGATGATGATGAAGGTCGTCAATGACCCATAAACAGCCGATTATGAGACCGAGCGTCTCAAAAGTTTAACAAAGGCAGCAGAGCAGCAAGGATACGCGGCGTCCCCTCGGTGCGACACACCATGTAGATGCAGGCGGCGGCCACGTGCGCGCACCTGTGGCCCCGCGTCAGGTGCTTGGCCAGCGCCATCTTGTAGAAGTTGAAGGCCGTGTCCAGACAGTGTCTGTTCATCTGCAGCTGGAGGCCCAGAGTGTTGATGTTGTTCTTGGCTGCACACACACACACACACGCACACAGAGACACACACACAGAGACACACACACAGAGACACACACACAGAGACACACACACACACAGAGACACACACACACACACACACACCCTTTTAACACTGGGGCAACAGGTAAACTTGCTTCGTTCTTCCTCACATAATCTTTGGTGGACCTGACCGTGGGTGGGTGTGGCCAACAGCACAGTGGGCGTGGTCAAAAATTAAAACCTCTTAAAGACAACTTCCTGTCATGAAACACAGATGACGCAAGGCAGCAAAGTAGGCCCTCCCCTTCACCCTGTAACGGTTCGACGGCATCGTGTAGCCATGACGACGTCATTATGGTCTGTAACCATTACACTTCTTTTACGTCATTAGGGGTCCTCACAAGAATAGACACGTTTTACATGCGGACTCTGACTCAACAAGGTAACCAAGAGTTTCCTCAACACACACACACACACACACACACACACACACACACACACACACACACACACACACACACACACACACACACACACACACACACACACACACACACACACACACACACACACACACACACACACCTCGCCTGGGTTGCTCACATTGATCATCGGAACGATGACACTTTAAGGACAACGTGAACCAGGACGTCCCACGTGACGGACGCTCCCAACTTCCTGCCGTGCACACCTGAACACGTGACCCTGCTGTGACCGTGACGGACGGCAGCTTCCGCCGCCCTCGTTCGTACCGAAGTAGGACAGACGCGGAGCTGCGGACGCCCTTCACCTGCCTCCGGCGCCACAGGAAAGGCGACCACGGACACGGTTCCAACAGAATCTGGGACGTCCACAAATGTCTCTGGAGCTTCTCTAAAGCTCAGAGAAACCGACGGCAACGAGACGACCTCTGACCCCAGATCAGGTTCGACAGCTGTGGCTCCAGATAGACGTGAATCACCGGCTCAGCCTTGGTGATTCACGTCTATCCTCCCCAGAGCGACAGTAAAACCCCCGTCATCACGCCCACGCCGCGGCGCCCCCTGGAGGGCCGCCAGATGGAGGCGGGGCTACGCCTCACTGGCATGAGTCAGTGTGTGGTCAGACGGGGGCGATGGCCGCCAGGGAAGGTCTCTGCGTGGAGACGAAAGAAGAACATCAAAGAGAAGAAAAATCCGAGGAGACGGCAAAGATTCACCTCAGGAATGTCGCCACGGCAACATACAGTATATTTAAACAATTACCCCAGTGAAATGATCGCCGCCACAGGGCGCTACGTCACGTTCACCAGGACACACACACACACACACAACACACACACACCACACACACACACACACACAACACACACCACACACACACACACACACACACACACACACCACACACACACACACACACACACACACGCAGGAACACCCCCGGCAGAGCAGACGCCAGTCGTCGTGGTAACCAGCTGCTGGTTTTGCTGGTTGCTCAGACCAAACCGTCAGTTCGCTTCCTTGCTGCCACTTTTTGTTCCGCAGAGTCAGATTTTTGCTCAGTGCTGATTTTAAGAGCTTTTAAACTGTGATGTTTAAGCTGTAGTTCCGCTTCCCAACAGCAGGGGGCAGTGTGATAAAAATAGGGGAAAAAAAGACCTTTCAGCCAATAAATGCGATTTGCTGTTTGATCTTTAGCATCCTCGACTGCTTTGATCGGCCCCGACATCAAAAACAGACGTTCTAATCCTGAGTTCTGTTGGCCGGGGCGGTGGCGGCGGGCGGGGTAATAACGGCCCTCTGATCACAACGTGATAAAACAGGTCGGCGCAAACATGAAAAACAGCCGCGAAGCCTTTAATTACTCGTCTGTCAGGTGAGTACAGACGCGTTCCCAGGTGGGGATTTGACGAGCGCCCTTGACAAGATTAAAGTGAGTGAAGAGAAAAACACCCGAAGAGTCACACCAACATCCTCATCTTCCTCATCCTCCTCTTCCTCATCTCTAACCTGCAGTTTAAACGGCGCCCCCTGCTGGTCACTCACCTCTGGCCAGCGTCTGAGCCCTGGACTCCCTCCCGATGCCGCCCAGGTGAGAATCACCGAACGTCATGAGAGCGCCCCCTCCTGGAGAGAGGCAGAACAGTTTCATAGATGAGTAGTTGCCCTCGTCGTGTCTTGATGATTGTCAGGATTTAATATTAAAATGTAAATATCTGCACGGTTGAATAGTCGTTTAAATTCTATAAAAATATACCCAGAAAATGTAGTTTGGACATTTAATTCTAAATAATAAATCTATTATTGTTGACCTGTAAAAGACATGAACAGAAACATTCATTATCATTTACAATATTTGCTTTTATTTCATTTATTTGGTTAAATTATATGGTTTTGTCTACTTTTTTGTCCAAATACAAAACAGGTTATGACATTATTTTAATACTTCTGTATTTCTTGAGGGGGGGAAACTGATGAGCATAAAACAAATTAAAACACGATCAATACTCGATTAAACCTGACGACACTCAAATCTTGCGCGACTGCGCCATCTAGCGGACACCTGTGGGAACTACACCTGGAATCCTGCAGCGTGGGGGTCAAAGGTCAGGAGATGAACATAAACGACAGACTCACCCTCCTGGTGAGTCTCAGGTTTACACTCTTAAAATAACATTTGCTCAGATTACAGGATAAACAGGTTTTGTTTTTGAAATCTTTTGAGCTCTGTTTTATGAACAACCAATGTAAGAAATTAGGTGTGTCAGGGCAGCGCGTGAAAAGGTCAAAGGTCAGCTTTAAGACGTATTCCAAGTTGACAAATTCAATTCAAATCAATTAATAGATCAATAAAGGTCACGAAAGACATCAGGCTCAGCTGATTGCTCTGAAAGTTTCAACTTGTCCACATAAAATTGAATCATTTAAAAATGTACAAAACAGTAAAATGCTGGAAAACTGAAGAAAATGATGGTAGTTTCATTGGTCAATAAAGTTTTGTTGACCTGCACAAAGACCCAAACAACATTTTTAAAAAAAGAAAGGTTTTTAAGCACCTTCAGCGGATACGAAGCGTCCGACGGCGTGCGACCCGCCGCCTCCCGTCTCAACAAACTCCACCTCGGACACGATGACGTTGTCCTCCAGGACGGAGCCGCAGCCCATGCAGACGGCATCGCCGCGGGCGTGGTCCACATCGATGTCCGTGCAGCCGCAGTTCTTACACACGCCGGGGCTCATGGCGCCGCCTCAAAGCCTGATGGGAAATAACGGCGTGAGCTCTTCCTGGGGTTTGGTGACACTCTTCAACCTGCTTCAGTGGTGATAACGACTACGTTTTCATTCATTCAACGTTGACGTAAAAAGTTGCTCCGACCGGAGGATGAAATGAGATGCTGGAGGTCAAAGGTCAAACAACAAAATTCCAGCCCTGACAAAACTTCTTTAGACCTTTTGGACCGACTTCAGTCGTTCCCAAGGGTTTATTGAGAGGTTTTAATGTCCTCCTGTCTTCAAAAGTCAATTATTTACACTCAAAGTTGTACTTTTACATGAAAAATAACACCAATTAATTTATTATTGCAAATGTTCGGAAGTAATTTAGCAGAGTTTTTTTTTTCCTCAAATGAGATCATCTAAGAGTTATTTCATTATATGTGATTTTGTGTTTAAGGTGCTTTTAACAACACATCAATAACCGCTCTTCTGCAGAATAAATAGAAATAAAAGATATTTTGAAAAACTCCCAATGCTGTGAAACAAGAACACTCGAGTACGTGACGGCTGCACTAAAGTACCCGAGTACCCGCACTAAAGTACCCGAGTACCCGCACTAAAGTACCGAGTATCCGCACTAAAGTATCCGAGTACCCGCACTAAAGTACCCGAGTATCCGCACTAAAGTACCCGAGTATCCGCACTAAAGTACCCGAGTATCCGCACTAAAGTACCCGAGTATCCGCCAGCTGACTGGAGTTCCGAGGCTGCTAACGTGGCACAGGCTACCTAGCACCGGCGGCTAACCGCGTCTCCACAGCGAATGAAGCTCAACACGCTGCGAACGGCGAACGTGCAACATCCAACCGCCTCCACAGTTTCGTCCTTTTTCTCGCCTCGGATTTTCGGTGTAAATGAGGTTTATTGAGGCGGAGCCGCGCTCACATGGAGCTACTGACAGCTAACGATGCTAGCAGCCGCCGGCACCAGCCGGCCCCTCTCATCTGGACTCAGTCACGCGCTGCTGCCTGCTCTTTAACGCACACGTGCAAAGTCAGCGCGTGCGGCTCATACCTTCACACCTGTGTCCAACAGTCCGGTTCGCAGCCTCCTCCCGCGCCGTCCCGCCGATTGTTGCGGTTTAAAAGACAGAAAAACTCCTTTTCTGGCGTCTGAGGTTCCGTCCAGGTCCAGGTCCAGGTCCAGCGGAGGTTCGGCGCGCTGACGCCGCAGAAACGAGGCGATCGGCCGGTCAAACGTTGCGTTTATCCCCGCAAACCTGAACACAACACGCACCCACATGTGCTCCAGCACACACGGACGATACCAAGTGAGAGCGGAGTTGGGGGGCGGCCCGCACAACGAGCGGCTCGTTTAAATCTCTCCTGTAAACATTATGGGATGTCTAAATAAATGCCAGTGAAACTGTGATGTTTAAATGTTCTAAACTTAGCTGTGCTTCAAAACTATTAGGATTTAACTGTGAATAATAAATGCGTTTCACCCCCTTATTTGAGAGGTTTCTATCAGTGATTTTTTAATTAGACGTTTAATTCAATTGATCAATTAACCAATCAATCTTTATTTATATAGCGTCATCAAAATAGTTTCTAGGTGCTTTACAGAATTCAGGGCCTGACCCCCAACAAGCAACAGTGGAAATATAGGAAATATATAATAGAAGATAGAACGAAGATTAGTTGGTGTTAGTCGAATTAATCAGGTGAAATTAAAGTTAAAAGTTCCATTTTTTAATGTTTTGACCATTCAGACAGCAACAAATATGTTGAGACACTTGTAGGAGGGGAAATTTAACTTTTTACATTAAATTAATAAAGCATTCGTGACAATTGCCCAGCCCTTCTGGCTCCACGTATAAACATGAATGTTTTATTAAATAAATGATTCTATTAGGAAAAAATAAAATATAACCTTTAAATATAATTCTCTAGGTTTCTTCATTTGCTACAAAACTGCCTCCGCACAATGCTAATATGTGTTTAAACCTCCAGAGATGGATCATGGATACAGGTGATTCAGTAACAGGTAACAAATGAATTTACCTGTTGACAGCAAAGCTTCCGCTGACGTCATTAGCCGGAAATGTGCACCCCAAAACGTTGTTTTTGTATCTTTTAACTAATTAAGTGTGTCTTTACATACTTTACATTCCAGATATACGAATGTGGGATATACTTACATGAATATATATACATTTAAAAAAGCAAAGTGAATGAATAATTGTCAGCAGCTAAAGAACTACATTTCCCATGAACCACTGCTGCGCAACTCCAGAGCGACAGCGTCTTTTTCCCTCTCCATGTTTCTTTTGTAACATTTTTTTGTGATTATTTAACATGCACGTTATTACAACATCGATTTAAAGACTTCTAAAATCGGTGTTTGACTTTTCTAATTATTTATTTTGACAGGGCTTCAACATTTAGAGAAACAAATGATAATAATTAATGACACACGTAACACGATAACTGTATAAACAGGTAAGTTTATTGAGAACAGAATAAACCCACTAGGTTTGTTGCAATAAAACAGAAGAGAAAGAAATAAAACCAGTCAGCAATAAAGTGCAGGTACAAACGCTGACGGGGTGATAAAGAACTAACGCACGTTTTAAATGTAGAACAGAGGAAATAATCATCATCACATCATCACGAGGAGGAGTGAAACGTGATTTTACTGTTCGATGCAAACAGAAGTGAGTTTTTTAAGTTGGAACTTCTCATTTCATTCAAGTTTAGAAGAAAAGGAAGACGTGAGGAAAGCATCAGCGGAGCAAACAGCCTGTGATTCACCTGCGGCTCCACTTCCTGACCAACGATGGAAGAATCACCTTCACCTGTCGGAAAAATGTTTCGTTTTGGGAATTCCTGCTCACTGACGTTATGAAACGACCCTTCGTATATCTGTAGCTGTGGACGTCCGCGCACGTGTTGACGAGTTACCAGAAGGGCGGATACAAAACTCCCAATACGTGGAAGCACATTAAAGCATTTATTTATGCGTCGACGAGACTCCGAAGTCTCCAAATCTGAAAATACTTAAAGCAGAAAGTTAAAAACTAATTACACAGTAAAAAAGAAACACGTCACCACAGCAGGAAGTTGAAGGGGAAAATATGAAAATAAAAGCTTTAAAACTATTTCAGCTACCGCCTTAAAAATTCCTCAGGGAATATTGTATAAAACCGTCGCCATAGAAACGGGCCTCGGGGGTTCAGGAGGCCCCCCCGTGTGAAAATACAAAAGTGTCGCACAACTGGGCTCAACACAAACGTACAAACGTGGGAACATCAAAGAGTCCGAAATGCTGATTTTTTTTGGGAGTTTATCATTAAAATGACAGAGGGATGTAAAAAAATAAGAAGAGTCCTCCCATCTGTGGTAAACATGACAGTGGCGACAGAGGTAATCGACCATGAAGACGTCTGGTACCGAGAGCCGGCGAAGAGTCCGAATCAGAGGTGGCGACCCGCCGGGACGGGGCGCCGAACACTTGGGTGCTGCTGTGGGGGCGGAGCCTCACTGGTCCCGCGACTCGTACAGCAGTTTGGCAGCCTGAGAGAAAGACGAGTTAATGTTTGCCCCAGTAGGACGGCGGACGCCCTGCAGGGGGCGCCACAGTGCCCTGCTCGGCCTCACGCTAACGTCAGGCTAGCGGTGATGCTACCTGTCCGTCAGGTGTGTCTACCTTGTGCATGGCGGCCAGCCACAGCGACGCCGCCTTCTTGTCCTCCGCGGCCTCCAGGCGCAGCTGCTGGCCGTCCTGCGAGCCCATCGGTTTGTAGTGAAGGATCATCCCACTGGCTCGGGACGTCCCTCCTGCACGCGCACACACACACGCACACACACACACACACACACACACCACACACACACACACACAACAGGTGAGTGGGTCAATTAAAAAGAACTAGAACGGGAAAATATCTGTGATCAAAAACGCTCCCAATCACCAAAGAAGCAGAAGTCTAATTTCCTGATTGGAGTTCAGCTGCGTCCAACTCCGGTCCACAAGGGTCAGAATCCAGCCGGGCTTTCTGTCCTGCCCGGTAGGAGAGAAAACCCGGCTGGATCGCCGCCCTTCAGGCCCAGCTTTGGAGGCGATGCTGCAGGATATTCAGCGTTTTGATGATAATTAGAGCATTGCATCAGCCTGTTCTGCTGCTTTCTGTTTCCTCCAATCCAATTCTCTCCCAACATGAAGCAGAAGATTCTTTTACATGGCACCACAGGATGGAACCTGATCTTGGTTGGATCCAAGCCTCAGTGAGGGAACCAGACCACACAAGTTGTGAGTAAATAGCAGCAGGAACCATCACAAATGGTGAGTTTAGTGCTGACGTTCCTTTAGCTAAGGGGGCCTGACGGGACGATATGAGATGAGGGGGCGGATATCGGTTATCAATGAATCGTTAATGGATCAAATGTGAATGCGTTTCTCTGCCGTTAATCAGGCGACTGATTAGGAGAGAAGGGGCGGGGCTTATGTCACACAGAGGGAGGAGGTCAGGGGTCACGTTCACACAGGGAAAGGAGCTGCGATGGCGTGAGGAGAAGATCAGACAGGCGCTAACCTTCACCGTGACTGTCCAGCAGACTGGTGTACGTGTGAACGTCACTCTCTGAAGACAGAAGAAGAAGAGGAGGAGGCGGAGCCGCGGCGAGGCAGCACAGAAGAAACAGTTTGTTAGTGCTCAGAACCTGCAACAGTCTCGAGATCCTGATATTCATCTGCTGGTTAGTGGAGGAGGAAAAAAGCTGCTCACAGATTCCGACTTTACACTTTTTACTTTGATCTTAACTGAAACGTCTGACGGAAGCAGCCAAAGACCAGAACCACAAGACCTTCGGGGGTGTTGTGGGACCGGCGGGGAGGGGGGGGTCAGGTCTCACCTCCTGGACTCGTCCCGTCCGGCAGGATCTGCATGCTGGAGATGCGAGACAGCTCCACCTCGAAGTGACTCTCGCCGTCCAGGAACAGATATCTGCGGTTCACAACACAAGCGGGTTGGACTGAGGCCGCCATGCTCGCGAGCGTCACCTCGTGCACACGTTTGCTGCTGCCCAGCTTAAATTCCGGCTCTCGAAAATAGCGACAGGAAGGACGGGTGGGATGGCGCCCGGGCCGGGGAGAACGCCAGCGGCTATTTTAGCCACGAGCGCGGGACGTGCAAACATCAAAGAGGTGCAAACATCAAAGAGGTGCAAACATCAAAGACAGTTTCCCAGCTGTAACAGGTGAAAACGTCCTCGGCTCTTTGCTCAAACCCGCCTGTGAACCCTGGAACGGTCCTGGAACGGTCCTGGAACGGCCCTGGAACTGACCTGTGGTTGGTGGACAGGCGGCAGGTCATGGTTTCAGATTTCTCTGTCGTCCCCAAAGTGACGCCGAAGGTTCCCCCTTTGAGATAAAAGCACCAATCAGTAACATTCACACAGCCGGTGGGTCCTTCACGCCGGTTCTGACCTGCCAGCAGAACTCTGAGCTGCTTGTCGTAGAACTCCGCCTCTTTCTGGGACAGCAGGCTGCACTCGGCGCACTGTCGCACCGGGTCCACGAAGCACATGCGGGGCAGCGCCACCTTGTTGCTGCAGCATTTGTTGCAGAAACAGCGGCCGCAGCGCCGGCAGTGATGCTGCAGGAAACAGGACGACACCATCAACCAGCGCCGCCCCCCCACCGAGCCGCCCCAACACTCTCGCTTTCCGTCTCAAACTTCAGCGGGAACTTTGCAGCACATTCTGATGTGTAACTAAGGAGACGCGGGACGGGAAAAGACCAAGTTCATGTTGTTTTTCTCCTGACTGATGAAAACACAGGAAGTCCGTCAGCACAAACTGCAGCGTGTCGATCCCCCCCCCCGTTTCTGTTCTGACACTTTCCACTGGAAACTAAATCACAACCAATCGGATCACTTCAAACTGTTGCTCCGAGAACTGGAGGAAAAGTCACTAAAACAGGGGATGAAAGTAATCGAGAGGAACTTGAAGGTGTGGGAGGTGTGAAGGTCTAGCGGTAGCCAGCGTGTTTCTGCTGCTAATGCTCCCAGATGTTTAGAGGGGCTGTGGTCAGAGGCTCGGTTCTGACGTGCTGTTGTGCCAGGAGGCGCCTGCGGAGCGACCCTGCGACAGAACCAACAACAGGAGCTGCAGCTGTGAGCTGCTGTCAGCCGGAAAACAATACGGACCTTTCTCCTGATGAAGTCGAACTTGGAGTCACACTGCATACATCTGGGACACTGGAGGCAGAAAGGAACGGAGAAAAACAGGATGTTACGCAATGAAGCCCAGCGCATTCAGCGATTTTTCAGTTCCACTCATTTCGGAACCAGAATCATCTGAATAAAGTTTGATGACTTTGACAGAAAGTTGCACTCAGACTCGGGATTATTTCTTACACTTCAGTCAAGATGAGACAGTTTATTAGCACCATCACAGAGATCTGCTGCAACAGATGAGAAATTATTAACTTTGCTGGCTGCAGTTCCAGTCTGCTCTTATGAAAGGAGAGGATTTTAGAGGACGATCCACTTTAACAAACAGTTTTTTTTGTTTTGGCCTCCGGCAGTGTCTTTATTCAAACCAGATAAAGTTAAAGTACACACTACTTGAGGGCTAGCATAGCACCTTTTAATGCTACTCCAAGGTAATAAACTAGCTCAAGTGCGCACGTAGCCGACAGATGACGCAAGATCAAAGATAAAAATCAAGTCCAACATCGTATCTGCGTCAGACGGACAGTTTATAGTTCATGAGCTATTTACTGGACAATGTTTGCCAGGCTGATGGTGCCTGGAACGCCCAGGACGACGGCAAACTGCCATAAAATGTAGTTAATTTTCGCAGTTACCGGAATAAAAACCGGAAAGTCGAAGATTTCAAGAAACAAATAAAAGCCCTTGAATTAGGTCCATGTTCGCTACGATACCCTGACGGACTCGATAGACGGATAGTTAAGATACTGAATATAGGGAATACAATTAAATTTATGTTTAGTTTGATTGTGTATGTGGTTGTTCTTTAAGTTCAGATATTAGTGCGGAAATGACAACGTTCTAAAAACAACCCCAACAATAGCGCCTTTGTTTTGAAAGGACCTCAACCGGATGTTAAAACCTTCAATCACCTAGCTAGCTTGACGCTGTTATCTGTGGATCTCGTATCGTTCTCGCTGTCAAATTCCCCCACACAGGACTCACCTCCTGATCCGGGACCCACTGCGGTTCGTCCAGGGAGAACGGACTGTTGAAGGCACCATTTTCCGGTACCATGCGAAGACCGCTGGGGCTCCGCACGAGTTTTTTTCCGTCAGGGACTGAAGACATTTCGCTTCAGCAGCTGTTTCTCGTCGCTGTACTCCAGCCTCCCAACCATGGAGTAGACACACCCCCGCCAATGAGTGACAGGGGCGGTAACCAATCGGGGCGCAGAGTTGATGTCACGTGGTTGACTCGGCGCTTGGTTTTGATATCTTGTCCCAGTGAAATTAAAGTCCAACTATGACAAAAACAAACGTTTGTCTCCACTGTTCCCATTAAAAACTGCTTATTACTTCATTTTAATATTTTTTTTGGATGATTAATGATTTTATTGCTTTCCGTTCAGTGATAACCCACCATAGTTGGACAACATATTAAACTTATATAAACAAGTTAACTTGAATTGGATCAGATTTTGATGAGTTTTGAAATTGTTTTCTGATGTAAATTAAATGAGAATCTGTGCAAAGTGATTTGATAAGACTTGTGGAGCCAAGGTGAAAGTTTCAAAAAATGAAAGGAATAAATAATAGCCGTTGTCTGAGTTTACTGGTTCTAATTTCTTTTGATCTTTTTCTTAATTTTTTGGCGACATCATTTGACTTTTCTAGTTTTTAAGACTCATGAGGATTAAGGACAAAAATAGAGAGTTCTTTTTATTTATTTTTCTTTAATAAAAAAGATGACAATCCTGTTTCACACCACGTCTCTATAAATATTTTTAATTCAAATTTGTGGTGAATGCAAATATACATTATACATTTGAAGCTTTGATCTGCTATTGAATTTCCTTTGATGTTTTCAACTTCGTTTAAATAGAATTTGTCAAAGACAAAAGTTTGCTGTCTAATTTCAGTGTGTGTGTATGTGTGAAGTTCCTGAGAATTGTTTGGCCTTCATGTGCCACTAAATTGACCCTTGAAGAGAAATTCTGATTTTTTGACGAACTCAGATGAACCACAGAGCACAAACACGCATCACTGACAAACAACAAACGTAAACACAGAACAGCACAATTCAAAATGTCAATAACAGTCGGATCGAACCTGTGTGGGTCCAAAACCGATCAGAACCAACGCAGCTAACAATCAAAAACAATGTTTAAAAAAGAGATGAAACTTCAAGCAGCTGATAAATAGGACAGTGTTGCTTAAAATCTGCCGACAATGTCTGATGAATATTAACTTAAATTCCATAAAATTTCGACTAAATTGAACTGAACCTTTGTTACAAGCGTCCAGGTCAGTCTTTTAAAATGACATTTTACCGGCAGAATGATTAAAAATCACACAGAAATTTGTTGTACTGTATTTTCTCCAGAAAACCAGATTTCAAACGCTGAAAAACATGTTTGCCGCCAACGGGCCGAGCCGGAAGGGAATCCACCAATCAGAGGCTCGGTGGCGCTTTGGAATTCTGGGTAGTGTAGTTTTCTTTACACACGCTCGTTTATGAACAAAACGAAATGACTGAATGATGAAGATATTTTGTTCCAAGTGAAAAATGTATATAAAATATACATTATGTACATATTTGGTCTTAAAATGTGGGGACAATCAATGACGACATTCACCAAAGGCGGGCTGAGATGGCCCAATACACAGTCCGGTGAGGAGACAATAATGTATGCTAATGTCACTTTAGGACCTAAAAAAGCCGGTGGATCCGTTTAAAGTTTAAAAAACAGTCGAGTTAAAGTTCATCAGGTGAAACCAAACAACTCTGTCAGTGCAAATTCAAGTGGGAGAGAAAAAACAGCAGAACTTTATCACCAATAATTTAAACATTTGATTCAAACTCTTGTTCGGCTGGGTAGAAATGAAAGAAATGTTCCTACAATAAGATCCTCAGCATAGATGGTGTCTTTTTCGGTTCCTTTGACTTTACATTCAGGTTATGTGAAAACACAAATCAAACATTCTTCATGATTTAATGTTAATCGTTATTTGGCGACATCCACTTTACCTTAACTACACAGGCAGGAAGTGACATCAAAAACAGCTAAAATTACAAACCACCTCCTGATTAAAAGGATGAATCGTGATTTCTCTCCTACTATTTCTCCAGTTGTACTCATTAAAAAGGAACAAACACCCCAAATCAGTGTCAAATACCCAGAAACTGTATAGTCGGCAACGTTTCACACACACCGACAGCCGAGGGTCAAGACAGGAAGTGGCTCTCACGGCCTTCAGCGCGCCAGGTCGGTGTGGCTGGCGCTCAGGTCTCGACTCTTCTTCAGACGATTATTTCGCTCCTGGAGAGACGAGTGGAAACAGAGAGTTAGCGGCTAAAGTGACCGGCTGGTTTGGTAACAGCCAGTAAGGCCTCCATTTATAAGGACAACACCACAAACCCCACCAACATCGTCCTGCTCACACGAGTCTTATTAGTGCTAAACCAGTAGCTTCTGCATTTAATCCAACATTCCTGCTTCACATTCAGTAAATCAACAACTGAGATCGACACGTTTGACTTAAAAAAAAACCTCATAATGTGAGTTTGGGTCATTTCAGAGCAACGACGGAACAAATGGACCAAATAAATGAATTTCTGCCGATCGGGACATTTTTGGGCCTAGAAGCTGGATCTCCTTACTTGGTAGCGGTCGGCTGCTGCCTTGTCCACCACGTTAAGAACCCCGAGAGAGCTGGCCCGCTTCATGCTGCACCCCGAGCCACGACATGCAGGGAGGAGGCGGGTGAGGGGGGTCAGAGGTGAGGAGAGAGTCAGGCTGAGGCTTTTAGCTCAGGGGAGAATGTCGGGTTGGTTAAAGACATCAGTGATACTTTCACACAGGTTAGCGTCACGACATTTCTCCTCATCGTTGCGCATTTTCCCTTTTGACCCCAAAGGTCCGGAAAGAACCCGACTCACCTGTCAGAGTCACAAACCTTTAATTCTTCCTTCAATAAACATCATCGTTAGCGGGTGGAAGGTGAATGGTGTCAAACCAGAAAGTCAGTTCATGCAACCATCAGGCAGCGCCGCAGAAGCTCGTCCATGCTAGCAAGAAACCCCAAACCAGCTCTGACCCAAAAGAGAAATAAAAAACATCCCGTTCGCCCTCTGCTGGCTGGCTGCAGGGGAGCTCATAAGCTCCTCCCCCTTCAGGTAAAAATGAGCTTTCCACCAAACTTTGGTACCGTCTTTATTCTTGTCAGTGTGGCATCAGTTAAGCTTTTACCAATGCTAACGCTAACAGCACAAACAGACTGACTGGTAGTCATTTATGAAGAAAGAAACATTTGTCATCTTGTGGAATGTCATTAAAATTTCTGCAGTGGTTTAATGAGGAGGTCTGTGATGACGATGACATCATCAGGTGGCGCCACAGCGAGCAGCACAGGGAGGAAACGGGAACCAGTGAGCACACACACACACACACACACACACACACACACACACACACACACACACACACATACACACACGAGCCATGCAAGAAGACGTTCACAGGAAATTAAATATTTATTCATAAATACAAGTTCAACACCTTCAGAAACAGAAAGCCGTGCAGACGCGCTCGTCAGGAAATAAAGTCTTTTCCCGGGAAACAAACAGCCCGTCGGGCGTGAAAGTGCAGCAGACGTGAGCGGATTACGTCATCGAGCGTCACGTGACGTGAGCCGCTCGCTCCACGTCGTGTCCTTTGGTGGTCGTGGTCGCTTAAAACGTTTAAAGCACAATAAAAACTTAAAAGAAATTAAAAAAAAAAAAAATGACATGCAAGCAGATCTGGAGCCGAAGTTTCCACGTTTTCCCCACATTTGACCGATTTTATCCTCCGTTTTCCTTTTAAACCTTAAACGAAGGTCGTTTTTTTCTGAAACTGAAATGAAATCTGAAGTATTTCCTCACAAACGCGGCGGTCTGGGAGCAGAGAGGAGAACCGACGCAGCAGAAGCGCATCACATGTGCAAAGGCAGCTCAGAGCGTTGCACCCCCAGGAACCAGAACCAGAACCAGAACCATCCCTCCTTCATGGTTGGGTTAGTACCCGTCACCCAGCTGGCGGGGGTCCGGCCCGTCCCCGCCGGCCTCCACCGGCGCTAAAGTCACAGGAAGCGTCTGCAGCGATAGTTACCCGAGGTTTTTGGGCTCGCCGTCCCGAGTCGAGCCGCCGCCCTTCAGCTTTCGGACCAGTTTCTCGCTGCTGCGGCGGATGGACGCTCGGAGTTTACTGAAGGATCCGCTCCTCTTCAGAGAGCCGGAGCCGTCCTGAGGGGAAACGGCACCGTTACACTCACACAAACACCTCAACCGGACCTCAAGGTCCATCTGCTCCCAATTGGTAGCAAAGGAATTTCAGTTCAATGAAATATTTTAGTCTTTTGGCTGACTGCAAACTCACGGAGGGATTATAAAACTAGAAAGATTCCAGGAGATAATCTGGTCACACATGAGTGAAACCACAAAGTCATATTTCCACATGAACTTCCGCTGCTGTGAGGAGCAGACGTGCACACGACTAACTGGGATAAAACCAGTTTGGCAGCAGTGTGTGATTCAGGTGTGCTGCACAGGTGGGCAGACAGAAGCGGTGCTGTTAGTCTGGACCATAGGTGTCAAACTCTGGCCCGTGGGCCAAATTTGGCCCACAATGTAATATATTTGGCCCGTGAAGCCGTACCAATTGACTATTGGAGCTGGCCCGCCGGTATTAAAGCGCATGTGCTAATACTACAAATACCAGAATGCTCTGCTGGTGTTTTGGTGTGAAAATCCACAATCCACAGCAGCTGGTGGTGGTAATGCACCAAATTGTGGCTTGCTAACCACCAGGAAAGAGGAAGTAGTCATAGTGACCTCAGAGAACAACAAAAGATGACGCTATAAAACGCAACACCAAGACAAGCACAAGCACCTGGAAATGACTCAAAGGTGCCAGAAAGTAGAAGAAGAGATGAAAAGGCCTCACATTTACATTAGATTAACTTACAATGGCAAAAGATTACTGTTGAAATTTAAAAGAGAAGGAATGAATGCCAGTGATGTGTTTTTCAATTTGAATTTTGATCTTGCATGTGTGCAATAATAAATTATATATTGTGTTAAGATTTGCTCGTTCCATGTTCAGTTGTTGAGCAAAACTAGTTTGGGTCCATATCAAAAGGTTCTGTGCTGTAGCTGGAGGAAGAGTTTTTTCAATAAATGTCACTGTTGGCCCGTGACTTTGGCCCAGTTCTGAATTTTGGCCCCCTGGGTATTTGAGTTTGACACCTCTGGTCTGGACGCTGGGGTCCTTCAGCATCAGGGGCCACGTTCGACCTGGTTTCACTCCCAGGTCGTCACCTTTAGGCAGGTAAAGGTGACGACCTGGGTGAGACTCCTTCGCTCACGCTATTAAAAGCTTTTGTTGCGTTGGACATCAAGGTCCAGTGAACAGTGAGAGGAAAAGACAGACGGCGAGGCGGCGGCTTCAGGTGAGCACAGACTTCAGCTTTTATTAGAAGTTAAGAAAGACAAACTGTAAGATGCACAAACAGGACAGGACACGTGACGAACACCTCTACAATACACACCGTCATCTTAAATATGCAACAGCACAGCAAGATTCCTCAACTATGTATGCTAATGCTAACGTATGCTTTATTTACAGTTGTTGTTACAGGTTTTCCCCACGACCACCTACACCCAGATAAACTAGAACCAGTGGAAAAGCCACCGTCAGAGCTAAAGGCTAACAGAGCAGTTAGCAAAACAGACGAGACTCGGTTAGAGAAAGATGGCAGGAAGCAGAATTTCTCTAGTTTAGTGAATGAAGACTCTAGTTAGGAGACAGAAGAAGGTAAAAAGCAGTGAGTGGTGTTAGACAGAAGAAGGAAACAGCGAGACAGGTAACGCAGCGTCCCGGCCGGCTCCGGCGCCGATACAGTCGGGGAAGCAGAAGCAGGAGCGTCATTTCTACACTCTGGTTATAATTCTGGAGATTTCAGCCAGAGGCCTGAGGTGGTGGAGGAAGAGGAGGAAGAGGAGGAAGAGAGGGGGCGGAGCTGAGGAGAGGCGTCCGTCATGCAGAAGACAAGTCTTTAGAACCGTTAAAGGCATCTGGAGTTTATGTCTGACGCAGCAGAGAGAAGAGAAGGAAACACAAGCAGGGAAAAAGAGAAAGATGAGAAGAGGTTTAATTTACATTCAATTAGCACAGAGACCGAACGGAAGGTGAACGGTTATCAAACGACACTTCCACACACACATCTCAGCACTGTCACTCATATAACCTTTTAAAATGTTGCAAACAAACAAACAAACATCCACTTTAACCTTCTCCTGCTTCTGATAAGCAAATCTAAACTTCGCCTGATATTTTCCACAGGTTTTGTTTTTTTTACCCACAGGGATTTAAAATCTGGATAAAAGTAAAAAAAACAAGATGGACAGGAAGGAGCTGAGATTATGCAGATGTTTTTTATGCTCTTTCAGATGTGATATTAAAGGTAATAAAATCATCATCTAACTCTGCAGAATTTAATTTAAAAATATAAATGTAAAAATTCTAAATGAGAAGTGCTGCTGTCGTTCTCAGACTCGGCCACCAGGTGGCGATATTAAGTGACAGCGCGCTGCTGTGCGTGAGGAACGTGCACAGAAGAGCTGCAGGAGCAGAACAGGTGGAACGTTGTTAGAAGACAGAAACAGTGAAGGGAGACATGAGAGCAGCCAGACGGGAGAAACGTCTGGAACTAGTTCAGGATGCTGGTGATGCTTCTGGGCAGAGCTGTGCACGAGTGCACGAGTGACTGTTCAGTGCACGAGTGACGGGAACAATTCAAAACATCCTGCAGTTTGGAGTTCACCTAAATGTTCCTCTCTGGCTGCTCATGCACGCAGGAGCAGAAACAAATGAAAAGGAAAGCAACACACACACACACACACACACACACACACACACACACACACGCTCGCACACACACACAGTCCAGTACAGTACAGAGCCCCTGATGAGTCAGCAATGAGAGGTTCTAGTTGTGTTTTACCCCTGTGGTGCCGCTGCAGTGAGGACAGGTGTGAGTGAAAACATCTGCAGGTGTGGTTCAGTCCTGATGCATCAGGGATGGTGTGTGTGTGTGTGTGTGTGTGTGTGTGGTGTGTGTGTGGTGTGTGTTGTTTCAGGCCACAGCTCCAGTCCCCACAAACCCAGGAAAAGGAGGCTGCTGATTGGTGGTTGGGGCGCTATGGCTACTGTTGCTACGTGAGACGACGTCCCTGCTTGTTGTTTTACTGCAGATGCTGTGAAGCTCAGTTAAACGCGGCTCTGCAGCAAAAAGGAAGGGGGGGGGGGGGGGGGGGGGGGTTGCTGACGCAGCAGTTTAGACTCAGTTAGTTTGGTTAAAGCTCGGAAGAAGGAAAGCAGGAAAGCTAAAGCCAAATGAGGAACAAACACAACGCTGGTTTAATCTGATGAGGAGTGTATTACAGGAGTTGTGAGGACCGGTAAGAGTCCAGGGCTTTGTACTGTACTTACCCCGTTCCACTCCACGCTCATACTCACTTCCTCGCCACCGTCCGGCCCGCTCTCGTACTTCACCGTGTCGGAGGTCAAACTCTCGCGGCTGCGCTGCTTCTCGCGGGCCTCCGGCTCGCTCAGGACCTCGGCCACGCGTTGCTTGTGGACAGTGTCCAGACCCTGAGACACGGAAACAGGCGAGTCTGTCATAAACCAGGATTCCAGCGTAAAACAGCAGAGGAGATCAGAGCTGAACAGGGAGGTGGTTCCACCTCAGAGCCGACTGTCTGGGGAGTTAATTATTCAGGAGAGGAAAGCCGCCCAGCGGGGGGGGGGGGGGGGTTGGGGGGGTTGTTTATGTCTGTGATCCCGTCTCTAAACGCCCCAGTTCACAGCTTTCACCCTGAAACCACACCTGCTTTCTGGACCTCATGGCGGCTTCCTCCAGAGTGTCAGCCGCCTCGAACTTTCCCTGCCGCCTGTAGAGGGCGCCCAGGTTCTTCAGGGTGGTGGTCACCGTGGGGCTGCGGAGACAAGGAGGATGATGTCATCCCAACACCGGGGTGTGGCCGCGAGAGGCCACCCGTGAAACAAGTGCGATTCCCGGAGGATCCACACAGACCTGTCCACTTTACAAGCCTTGTACCAGCCGCCGTACTCTCCGAACGGGGACCCGTCCTTCTGCTTCCCCTGGAAGACAAAAACCACCAGCTCACTAAAGCGGCCGGAGGAGCCGGAGGAGCCAAACCAGCTAAACAAACAAACTTTCCCAGAAATTAACCCTCTTTCAGCCAAAACGTGGGCGATGGCGCCGTCGCCGTGGCAACCACTCAGGCTCAACCCGCTAACCCCGCACGAATCCCTTCACGTCTCGCCATGGGCGCGTGCTGAAGCCATTAAACGCCATCGGGCCGCTCACCTTGCTTTGTTCCTCCCGCTCTTCGGCGTGCATCCATATCGGTTTGTTCTCGTCTGCAGGGAAACGCATCAAAAACCGGAAGAGAATCAGACAAACGAGCAGCCGAGAGGTCAGTTCAAAAGCCTCCCGCTGCCTCGCTCTGACCTTCACGGCCAGACAACAGCAGGTTCAGGCCTTCGACTGGTGTCTGGACCAGATTCACTGGACACAAATGTGGGTTTTGTCGTACCGTCAACGGAGCCAAACTCCCTCTCGTGAGCCCGCGTCAGGATCTCCTTGTACAGAGTCTCGGCCTGCTTGAACTTGCTCTGTTTCAGGTAACAAGATGCCTGAAAACAGCAAAGCAGTCGTCAGGGAAATCCGACTCATTAGTGTGTCATTAGGGGCCAACATCTGCTGCACCCCCACCAGGTTGTTCTTGGTCTTGGCCACGTTGGGGTCGTCGGGGCCCAGTTTGGTCTGGTAAATCTCCAGCGCCCTCATGTAGTAGTACTCCACCTCCTCGTACTTGCCCTGGTTCTGGCACAGGAGAGCCAGGTTGTTCAGCTGCTTGGCCACATCTGGGTGGTCCTTCCCCAACACCTGCACCGGGGAGGGGAGGGGAGGGGGGGGGGGGGGTTATCACAACAGCAGTGGGGGTCAGCACTTAACCAGACAGACGCAGCTCCAGCTGCTGATCAGGGTTCTGATTAGGTCAGAGCCATCAAGAGCAACATCAACCTTAAAAAAGGGTCAGAACGTTGCTATTATCAAAATAAAGAGTTAAAGAAAAGAGAATGAACGTGAACATTCTGCAGCAGACCTCAGGGAGGGGGTGTGTTCTGTGTCTGGACCCACCTTCTCTCTGATCTCCAGGGCTCTCTTGCACAGAGGCTCCGCCTCCTTGTACTTGCCTCTCTTCCCGTACAGGACCGCCAGGTTATTGAGGGTGGCGGCAACCTGACAGGAGCACAAGCAACATTTCACCAGCTGACCATCAGGTGTGTGGGTGCGTCTCCCACTCCATCAGGAGGGACACGCGGGGACAGGAAGTGATTTCAACGAGCCGTCATTTAAAGTCAAACTCAACGCCGAGTCCACAAAATATGTAGACGGGAGGAACGAAAAGAACCTGGAGGTCACATCTCATCTCTGATTAGGGAGGAAGGATGAGAAGAGAGAACAGGAAGTCCATCACAAACTTCCAGCTCAAAATGATTTGGATAAAACTTCTTAGATCTTGATGGTGTTCATCTCTGGCCTATGATGGCCGATTAATAAAAGAATCACACTAGGAACTCTTAACAACGTCCAGGCTCCCCAGTCTTCCTCGGTTCAGACCCATAATTGACCCAAAACCTCTAGATGATTCACAAAGCGGATTTCTGTGTCTGACCTGCTGTGTGAGGTAAATCAGCATAATCAAACACAGCCAAAGGTCTGTGGACAAGGAGGTCCAGAGTGATTAAGACAGAGTCTACAAGGTGGAGAGGAGATGTTTGCTGAGATGCTCCATCAGTGCCACCGCACTAGTTTGTTGCCAAGACTACGATTTACTGATGGCAAAAATCAGTGAGAATCAGGACAAACAGAGCGGGTGCTGGTGGGACAGAAACGTCAGGGCCTGCTGGATCGTACAGCAGATAGAGAGGATGGAAGGAGGCCTAACCTCAGTGATGAAGTGAAGGAGGTCCAGGGAGCTGAAACGGTCATAACACAGTTAGTCCCCCTGCTTGGAGCCACAGAACAGGCCTGACTCCTTCTGTGACTGTCCTGTCCCCCAGACCATTGGGGACAGAAATCTGGACGTCCACACAAATATCAGACAGCAAATCTTTCCCAGGTTTACGGGCGTCTTTAGCACCAAATCACCCACCACAAACTCCTCTTAATCACCAAAAACTGAATAAATGGGACATTTAAGGGGTCTTTAATGATGACAAATGGGTGAAACTCAACCCCGATTGGGTTTTTAGAAGCTGTTTCTGGCTATTGCCGGGCGTTCCTCCGCCTGGTTCTGATCTCCCAGCACAGTGGGCGGAGCTAAACCTAACCCTAACAGGTGTGAGAGCACTGATGGAGAAGCACTCACAGCTGGATGGTCTCGTCCCAGAGTCTTCTCCCTGATGGCCAGAGCGTCGTTCAGCAGGTTAGCCGCTTCCTTGTATTTGTTCTGATCCCTGACGGACACACGGAGGAAAACGTTCAATCCCAGCAGAACCGGCAGGGTGAGTAAATCAAGTCAGCTGTGAGAGAATTCACACGTGTTTCTGTGGCGTCAACGGCGCCTTTATGGCTCGTCAAGGACTCTGGCTTAAAACATTCTTTTCAGGAATGAGATGCTCCCAAATAGTTTGAATGTCCAGCATTTTAAAGCCATTTACAGGATGAGGAGTCAGCGATGCTGAACTCTTGATTTACATCGTTACATGTAGAATAACTGAGTCGGGTTCGACGCCCAACGCTAAAATCAGCCCATTCTGCAGGAACACGGACACAGCAGAGCCTCTTTGGACAGACTCACCTGTAAACAAGGGCGAGGATATTAAGCATGGTGGCCACATCTGGGTGGTCATGTCCAGAGGTCTTCTCCAGGTCCTCCAGGGCCTGCTTGCAGAGGGGCACAGCCACCTCGTACCTCCCCTGGGAGGCGTACTGGATCACCAGGTTGTGGAGGGTCCTCAGACGGGCCGGGATCTCGTAGCCTCCCTGCTGGGCAGCAGCCACCGCGGCGCTGCCATGGCTGGGCTGGACTGGACACCACGGGACAGAAGAAGGGTCAAGTGATCGGTGAGAGTTACTGGGGGAAAGCTGCTCCTTCAGGAACAACAACTCAAACTAAACTACAACGTAGCGAGCGGTAGAAATATGTGTGTGTGTGCAGATGTGTGATGATGAAGGTCTGTGCTGGGATGGAGGAAGGCTCATCGTTCTCCTGCCTGAGTCAGAAGTCACGTCATGGCAACAGAGCAGAGGCTCTCAGACGCCTGGAACACTGCTTAAGGATTCTGACTCTGCAGCTCCTTCCTTCTGAACGCTGCAGTCTCAGCAGTCTGTCAGAACCCAGACCAGTCTGGGTCAGGAGGCTCTGTTAGAGCAGCACCGGGAGCCTCTTCATCATTCACCGCCATCAAAGGCGCCCAGATTAACGGCCACTGAGGCTGCAGAGCTCGTTGGGGCTCAGACACTCGTCTGCAGGCTGCCGACCAGTTTAAACTGGCTGAGAAGCTGCAGCCGGGAGCCAAACGGGAATCTGAATGAGAGCTCCTGCTTCAACCCTGACGTCCTTCCAAAGGCTGAATATTCTTCAAACATTGCTGAAGAGTCCTGCTCAAACGTGGGTCGTTCCTTCAGCAAACAACTAAAGGAAGTGAATCTCTCCTCATCTGACCTCCCTCCTCTTTTATTGAGGTCTTGGGTTTAAGGCTGTGAACGCGAATCACCCTCACTATTATTTCAGAAGTCTGTCCTGGGTTTGTTTCAGGGAACGTTTATTTCCAGAGCGCAGGTCACGAGGACAAGAGCTACTTTCATTTCTGGAGCGGCTGAAAAGGCTCCGAGGGGAGCAGGAAGATGAGCGACTCACTGCCTGGGGCCTGGTCGTCCTGGTCGTCTGGGAAAAGATCATCCAGAGTCTCTTTGCTGGTGTCGGAATCTTTCTCCTCCTGAGAAGAAGAGGAGGGAGAGAAAGAGCTTCAGAAAGGAACCAGCTCTGTGCTTCACACGTGCGCTGACGCCACCACTTCCACTGGTGATTAACTGGACTCGTGATGAGGGCAGAGCTCACCGATGGAGACAGGTCCTCGTCGTACTTCTTCAGCTGGTTCATGAACTCCAGGTGCTTCTTCTCCTCCTCCAGCTGGGCCACGCTCTGCTCGCTCTTCTGCAGCTTCTGCTGCGTCCCGGCCAGCTCGTCCCGCAGCCACTGGTTCTCCTGGCACAGCCGGCGCACCTGAGCGCGGAGCTTCTGCTTCTCGGACTCCACCGAGCTCAGGTGGCTGGACAGAGCCATCATCACCTGGGCAACGAGAGGCAGGGCGTGGCTGAGCCGTGGTGGGATAAACACGGGAAACACGGCAATTCTGATGCCAAACATCTACATTTCACCATGACGCTTGTGTACAACAGACTCCAGAACTTCACAAGTGTTAAATCAGACGGAGCAGATGAGCTTCAGAACCATCAGGAGGTTTAGGGCAGTAGTTTGCTGCCCTAAACCTCCTGATGTTCTGAAGCTCATCTGCAGAAAGATCTGAGTTCGTGAGCTGCTCACTAAGAGGAGGGTGTCATTAATTCTGAATGAGGCACAAAGCATGCTGGGAGATGGGGATGAGAGGCTAAATCCTCCAGGAGAACTCAACAATATGACAACAATAAAGATGCAAACTGGCTAAAAAAATAGGCCCTTAAAAGGCCTTTGTGCCAGCTTCAGGGATTGGACCCATTTCCATCTGTAAAAAGAAGGAATTCTTTACAAAAAAACACAGACGAACAGACAGAACTCTGGTCTTTGAACTCAACATATAGTTTCAAGCGTTTGTTGCCCATGAAGCCGGCGTTTATTCTATTTTCCAGCCCCGCCGGAGCCATTCAGAGCCTGACGACGGCTTCCTGCTCAGAGCAGACGCTAATTACAAAGACTTGGGTCAGAAATAGGCCTGAAACATATGGAAGCGTTCACGGGCCTGTGGGTCAGGGCCCGTTGCATCATGTAAACAGAGCCTACCTGCGCCTCGCTCAGCCCCAGCTCCAGCATCTCCAGGGACTTGCGGATCATGTGCGACTTCTCCTCCACCAGCACGCCCTCCTCGTCCTGCTTCAGGCACCGCAGCGTGCCCAGCAGGCCCTCCAGGATGGAGTGGTGCTCCTGCTTCAGGGCCTCCAGCCCCTGGATCACCTGCTTGGTCTGGGAGATGATCTCGTCCTGGGACAGCTTCTCCCCGAGAGCCTCCTGCTCTTTCACACACACCATGGCGGACATGTCCTCGTGCATGCTGCGCGTTCACCTGCAGAGGAGGAGGAGGAGGAGGGGGAGGAGGAGGAGAGGAGGAGAGGAGGAGGAGGAGGAGGAGGAGGAGGAGGAGAGGAGGAGGAGATGTAACTACACCAGGGAAGCCTCGGCTCCGGGCAGAAGAACAGCAGAAATGTAATTTTCTCCCTTATTTTTCACAGAATTCTGACTTTATTCCACTGGTCTGGTGGTTTCTAACTCAGAAAAACACAAGTAACGCAACAAAAAAGCTCCTCCCGACCTTCTCTCATGACACTAAACTGTCTTTAATGGACGAGAGTCAGCGCCTCTACGATCAATACTGGGGGAGAGGGGGGGGAGAGAGAGGGAGGGGGAGAGAGGGGGAGGGGGGAGGGGAGGGGGAGGGGGGGAGAGGAGAGAGAGGGGCGGGAGAGGAGGGAGGGAGGGGGAGGGGAGAGAGGGAGGGAGGGGGGGAGGGGAGGGGGGGGGATGAGAGAGGGGGGGAGGAGGAGGGGGGGGGGGAGGGGGGGAGAGAGAGGGAGGGAGATGGAGGGGAGAGGGAGGGGGGGGAGGGGGAGGGGGAGGGGGGAACCATGGCATTAACTAAAGGTCAGATCCGTTTGTCGGCCTGAATGTTCGACTAAAGTGGATTTGAGGAATCGGAACAAATCACCTGCACACCTGTGTGTGTGTGTGTGTGTGTGTGTGTGTGTGTGTGGTGTGTGTGTGTGTGAGATAAACACACATTAAATGTAACCTGATCTTGGTGCAGCTAGAACTCTCATCACATGAACAAGTGCAGCCTTGAACCCACGACTAAAGGCTGCTGAGGATGAGGATGAAGATGAGGATGAAGATGATGAAGATGATGATGAAGATGAGGAAGAGGATGAAGATGAGGAAGAGGAAGAGAGCGGCGTGCAGTTTAAAAAGCCGAACCGTGAGATGGTAACGACCCTGAATCAGCCACATTCAGCCGCCCTCCATCAGGACCCGGCCTGGGACCTAGTTCTGGTTCCTCTGAGTCCGACCCTCAGCACGCCCAGTATGAGGACCATGGAGACCACCACGCCCAGTATGAGGACCATGGAGACCAGCACGCCCAGTATGAGACCATGGAGACCAGCACGCCCAGTATGAGGACCAGCACGCCCAGTATGAGACCATGGAGACCAGCCACACGCCCAGTATGAGAACCAGCACGCCCAGTATGAAGACCATGGAGACCAGCACGCCCAGTATGAAGACCAGCACGCCCAGTATGAAGACCATGGAGACCAGCACGCCCAGTATGAAGACCATGGAGACCAGCACGCCCAGTATGAAGACCAGCACACCCAGTAATAAGACCATGGAGACCAGCACGCCCAGTATGAAGACCATGGAGACCAGCACGCCCAGTATGAGGACCAGCACGCCCAGTATGAAGACCATGGAGACCAGCACGCCCAGTATGAGGACCAGCACACCCAGTATGAGACCATGGAGACCAGCACCGCCCAGTATGAAGACCACCACGCCAGTATGGAGACCATGGAGACCAGCACACCCAGTATGGAAGACCAGCACGCCCAGTATGAAGACCATGGAGACCAGCACGCCCAGTATGGGGACCAGCACACCCAGTATGGGGACCATGGAGACCAGCACGCCCAGTATGAAGACCATGGAGACCAGCACGGCCAGTATGAGGACCATGGAGACCAGCACGCCCAGTATGAAGACCATGGAGACCAGCACGCCCAGTATGAAGACCATGGAGACCAGCACGCCCAGTATGAGGACCAGCACGCCCAGTATGAAGACCATGGAGACCAGCACGCCCAGTATGAGGACCATGGAGACCAGCACGCCCAGTATGAGGACCATGGAGACCAGCACGCCCAGTATGAGGACCAGCACGCCCAGTATGAAGACCAGCACGCCCAGTATGAGGACCAGCACGCCCAGTATGAAGACCAGCACGCCCAGTATGAAGACCATGGAGACCAGCACGCCCAGTATGAAGACCATGGAGACCAGCACGCCCAGTCTGGAGACCATGGGACCAGCACGCCCAGTATGAAGACCACCACGCCCAGTATGAAGACCATGGAGACCAGCACGCCCAGTATGAAGACCAGCATGCCCAGTATGGAGACCATGGAGACCAGCACGCCCAGTATGAAGACCATGGAGACCAGCACGGCCAGTATGAGGACCATGGAGACCAGCACGCCCAGTATGAAGACCACCACGCCCAGTATGGAGACCATGGAGACCACCACGCCCAGTATGAGGACCATGGAGACCAGCACGCCCAGTATGAGACCATGGAGACCAGCACGCCCCAGTATATAGGACCAGCACGCCCAGTATGAAGACCATGGAGACCAGCACCACGCCCAGTATGAAGACCAGCACGCCCAGTATGAAGACCATGGAGACCAGCACGCCCAGTATGAAGACCAGCACGCCCAGTATGAAGACCATGGAGACCAGCACGCCCAGTATGAAGACCATGGAGACCAGCACGCCCAGTATGAAGACCAGCACACCCAGTATGAAGACCATGGAGACCAGCACGCCCAGTATGAAGACCATGGAGACCAGCACACGCCCAGTATGAGGACCAGCACGCCCAGTATGAAGACCATGGAGACCAGCACGCCCAGTATGAGGACCAGCACACCCAGTATGGAGACCATGGAGACCAGCACGCCCACGCCCAGTATGAAGACCACCACGCCCAGTATGGAGACCATGGAGACCAGCACACCCAGTATGAAGACCAGCACGCCCAGTATGAAGACCATGGAGACCAGCACGCCCAGTATGAGGACCAGCACACCCAGTATGGAGACCATGGAGACCAGCACGCCCAGTATGAAGACCATGGAGACCAGCACGGCCAGTATGAGGACCAGCACGCCCAGTATGAAGACCAGCACGCCCAGTATGAAGACCATGGAGACCAGCACGCCCAGTATGAGGACCAGCACACCCAGTATGGAGACCATGGAGACCAGCACGCCCAGTATGAAGACCATGGAGACCAGCACGGCCAGTATGAGGACCAGCACGCCCAGTATGAAGACCAGCACGCCCAGTATGAAGACCATGGAGACCAGCACGGCCAGTATGAGGACCAGCACGCCCAGTATGAAGACCATGGAGACCAGCACGCCCAGTATGAGGACCAGCACGCCCAGTATGAAGACCATGGAGACCAGCACGCCCAGTATGAAGACCATGGAGACCAGCACGGCCAGTATGAGGACCAGCACGCCCAGTATGAAGACCATGGAGACCAGCACGCCCAGTATGAGGAGACCAGCACGCCCAGTATGAGGACCAGCACGCCCAGTACGAAGACCATGGAGACCAGCACGCCCAGTATGAAGACCATGGAGACCAGCACGCCCAGTATGAAGACCAGCCACGCCCAGTATGAAGACCATGGAGACCAGCACGCCCAGAATGAGGACCAGCACGCCCAGTATGAGGACCAGCACACCCGTATGGAGACCATGGAGACCAGCACGCCCAGTATGAAGACCAGCACGCCCAGTATGAAGACCATGGAGACCAGCACGGCCAGGCCAGTATGAAGACCAGCACGCCCAGTATGAAGACCATGGAGACCAGCACGCCCAGAATGAGGACCAGCACGCCCAGTATGAGGACCAGCACACCCAGTATGGAGACCATGGAGACCAGCACGCCCAGTATGAAGACCAGCACGCCCAGTATGAAGACCATGGAGACCAGCACGCCCAGTATGAAGACCAGCACGCCCAGTATGAAGACCATGGAGACCAGCACGCCCAGTATGAAGACCAGCACGGCCAGTATGAGGACCAGCACGTCCAGTATGAACCGTTACTGGTTCTTCAGCGCCTGGATTAAACATGCCCAATATAAACTCCGTCATGCTGCTAAGGCATGGAGAGGACAGAGCGGTCCTGTACTTTAGACAACACACACACACACACACACACACACACACTGCTGAAGGCCACCCTGAACACACACAGACGACCCTGGTGGCTCCATGTGACTCAGCAACCGGCCTCCAGCCAATCAGCTGACAGCAGGGCAGGAAGCTGCTGTGCGGGGGGCAGCGGGGTGGAAAAGCCCCCTGCTGGGCTTCTAAGACCTCCTCAACCCGACAACAGAAAAGACCCCGTTCGGTGGACGTGGAACCGCTGATCGATCGACAGAAACGTCCTGTCACAGGACCTTGATTCAGGATACTGAAAGAAACAAACGCGTGTTATTGGGTCACATCTCGAAGCGTGGAAACGCCCCTCGCCGCCGCCGCCGGGCTGCTGAAGCGCCGCGAACAGAGAAGTGAGAGCGGGGGGGCGACTCTTCCTTCCTCTTTCCATCTAACGAGCTTTTATTTATGGCATCGGAGGCCCGGAGAGTAAAACCCAACAGGGAGGTGAAGGAGAAGACTTGTGACGGTAACTTTTGAGATGCGGAGAGCCGAGGGCCCGCGGGCCCTGGGGGAGGGGGGGGGGGCTCGTCACGTAACCAGGTTAGGATGGAGACGAGGGGGAGGTGCTGATGGATGAGGGGGTATGATGCTGATGTGGACCCAGACTGACTGACATCCACCACAGACTCGGTTCTGCTGCTGGTTCCTCGGTTATTAGTGATGAGTAATAAAGACCTTCAGGTCTGTGGGGCTCCACCTGCCCCTGGGGAGGGCAGCAGACCATAATCAGCAATAAAGGCAGAAAGGTTCTGCCCCTGGAGGGGCAGGAGCCTGAGGGCGGGGTAAACAGTCGAAACTCCCGGGAGTTCCGCAGCGTTCCCCGGGGGTCCAGTCAGGTCCTCCGCGTCTTAAACGATCATTTCGGCCCCCAGCTGCGGGTCCCACACTGAGCCCCACTGTGCCAGGATCACAGGCAGCTTTCAGGGCTCTCAGCCCCGCAGTGAATACCAATGACACCCGCATCACATGATCCAGAACCGCCCGGACAAGCGCACGGATTAACCAGAAGAACCAGTTCGCCAGTCATTTCCAGCCACCGGGCGCTAACTGGGCTAGCACCCAGTGACAGTTAATGTGATTAGGGCGTCTAATTCCTGCGGTCATCGTAAACACAGACCCGCACCTGGGAGGTTTAAACACCTCGTACCGGGAGGGAATTGACGGGAGCTCATCGGGCCCGGTTCGACAAAACCACACATGAAAAACAGGAGTGACACATTTGGAAAGGAGTCCACCGGCTAATGCTAATGAGCCCAGCAATTAGACGGAGCCATCCTCACCGTTCAATAGGACGTCCGCTGACATCCGCTGCCAGTGTGTCCGGAATATGCGGCTGGTTCCGTTCGGCTGTCGGAGCTTTAAACCACTTCTTTTACTCTTCCTTCCACCGACAGCGTCAGCGAGGGTCAGATATTCAGGCCGTCACGCAGGAGTCTTTGCCGGGGCTGCGCTGGAATAACCGTCGTTACGAACCGCCACCTAGCTACATAGCTAACCAGCTACCCGTCGAACCTTTAGTCTGAGCCGCACCAGAAGAGCCGGTTCTTCTCTGGTTCCATGGCAGGAACCGGTCCGTGAGAGTGGCGTGAGGGCGGCTAACTGGGAGCCATGCAGATGACAGCCCGCTGCTCCCCGGCTGGAAATGGCGCTGCCCGGCTCCCCCCGCGGCGGTGACGTCATCCCGGCCCGGGTGAAGGCGGAAACGAAGCTGTCAGAGGTTCGACCCCCCCCGAGGCTGACGAGGAGGTCCAACTGGGTCAGCTGGATTCAGAATGAGAACTTGCCCCCCCCTCCAGCCCCAGAACACCAATATATTGAACGCCGCTTTAATCGAAACCTTAAAAACAAACGACATCTCCCGGCAAAGTTCAGGGAAAAGTACAGAAACTGACATTCGGAAATGATGCACTTAAAAAAAAATGTCGTCCCAGTTTAACGTGCACAGATTTCACACTTTATTCTTCAACTCTTAAAAAAAAAACAGCAGACAAACATTAGCAGAGCGGTGCAGAAATGGAAGAGTTCAGTTCCTCTGCGAAGCCTCACACGCGGACAAAGGTCACGACCCTAAAAAACCCTCACAGATAAATTGAAAGGATTTTTTTTTAAGAGCCAGATGTTTGCAGATGCCTGAAGCGGCGGATTATTTTCCCCGGCTGAGCAGGTTAAATCCTTCCCGGAGGCCTGAAATCAAAGATTCCAGAAGCTCTGAACACATGAACGACAGAAACAACGTGGAGGCAGGTGGGTCCATCGCTCCTCATCCAGGTGGGTCCATCGCTCCTCATCCAGGTGGGTCCATCGCTCCTCATCCAGGTGGGTCCATCGCTCCTCATCCAGGTGGGTCCATCGCTCCTCATCCAGGTGGGTCCATCGCTCCTCATCCAGGTGGGTCCTCATCCCGGAGGAGCGCCGCTCTTCCGGCTGCTGCTCCTGTCGGTAACGCGCCTCCACATGGAGCTCAGGGCGACCCGGGCCATCAGCAGGGTGATGCTGAAGTTACGACGGTACCATTCTCTGCAGGTAAATGAGAAGCACAGGTGGTTTAGCTCTGCTGGAGGAGGCTTCCCTCATGGGAGAAGACTCACTTGTTGTAGTTGGCGTGACGAGTTCTGTTTTTGTCCAGGAAGCTTTTGTAAAACGCCGCCATCTCCTTGCTGTTGAGGGACCGGCGCCGCCCTGCAGGGACACAACGTGTGTTTTATAGAACCGGGTCAGGAACTGTGGGATGTGCGGAGCGGCCAGGTTCCCTCACCCTGTTCATCACGCAAACCCAGGCCTTTGGCCTGCAGGTGGGAAACGATGAAGGCCTCTTTTTCCTGGAGAGATCAATTTTGGTGAATGAACTGTATGAAACACGGAACAGGTTATTTTTGCTTTTCCAGCCATGTTCGATGAGCCTTTGTAATACAGGTTTTGCATGTTATTGTAATTTTTAGGACTTAAACAGTAGCAGTATTGAATATCAGCGCTTTGGTTTAAAACATATATACTGATATAAATGCTAAAATATTTCATTCTTTAAAGCTCACTTTAAGTGAATTCGCCTGATCGTTCTACAACACAGGAGTTTTCCATAAACTGAATTTACATGTAGAAAATAAATGTAAATGTTTTTCATGTTTGGCCAGATTTGCGGAGTGCTGCTGCCCTCTGCTGGTGGAAACATGGAACTCTCCACACAAGGTTCTCTGGTTCTGCTGCTCTTCTGGAGATTGTTTAGCTACTTCATGACAAATTTAAAATCTTTAAAAAGACTGACAGAGAACATCAAAGGCCCGAGGTTTGAATGATAAACAGGAAGCAGCTCTAACACACTTAACATGATTAATGATGATTAAGATGTGAACCTTGCTGAAGGTGATGTTCTGGTTGGCCCAGAAGTCCTGGTTCCAGTCCTCCGTATCCTGCCTCAGGTGTCGGAGACGTTTCTCCAGCTCGGTTTCATTCTCGGGGATGTGATAAACAATCGGCCTGAGGTTGGAGAGAGGGTTTGGGGGTCCGATCCAGTCGTGTGTGGAGCTGGGTCCTGGTCTGAGAGCAGATCTCTGCAGGCACAGAAAACCAGCAGAAGTGAAAGCTCAACATCTCTCCTTTGAATCGCACTTTATTAAAATTGCCCTATTACATGAGAGCATAGCGGAAGTGATGCAAACAAGTTCCAACATACAATTTAAGAAGAAATTATACACACACAGCTAATGTTTAACACCGAAGAGTGTTGCATTTAAAGTGGTGTTTACATTGAGAGCACTAATGTGTTGGGCATCACCCCTGTGCTGCTGAATTGATGACACATGATTGGGATTCGACGCACAAACCTTTGCAGTTGTGTCCTTGTGTGGCTCTTGGTTGGAGCTGCACAGCGGGCGGTTGAGCGCAGGTAACCGGCGCGGGGCAAAGCGGCGCAGGAGCGCCCGTCCGAGACAGACCGCCGCGGATGTAGAGGCCATCGTAAAATAGAACTAAACTTGTTTTAAAGCAGGTTTGCGCCGCATTGCCTGGCTGGAATTAGCCCGGGCTACATTGCAAGAACTCACGGCGGTGTCTTTCCGGTGTCCTGTGGTCACGTGACCACGTGTAGGCTTCAAATGCTCGCCTGCATAAGTCAGAGGGGCGGTGGTGGAATTTACCCCGTATGTTTGGGGATTTAAAAAAAAACCATACTTTAAAAAATATTTATCTTTTCAAACTATGTATGAAATATCACGAATTGTTTCAATCAGAACAATATAAACTACAAAAGCAATCGCCAAGCAGGTTATTCCCCCACGGATTGTGACCTGCACCTGTACTATAGTGTGTGTATATATATTTATATATGCAGTAGTAATACAGCAGGTTTACGTAACATAGCAGGTTGCTTTATGACCAAAGTCCCTTGGCCTTGCTCATTGGATAATTACGTGACAAGGTTTCTCCGGGACACGGAACATCAACTAAATCTGGCAATCTTTTCTTTAGCCCGTGATCATAATTGCTTAAAAATTACATTAATATCCGTCTATAACTTGGAGGTATTTTGCTCAAAAATGAACCTCTTCGGCGAAGGTATTAAATAATCGGCACGACCGCATGTGGATATGAAGCGCACATAACGTTGGACAACCAAAACGTTACACGATGTTATTTTTAATAACACAAAGAACCTCTCAAGTCGACCCGATCTTAAAGATCTCGCTGATGTATTTCCTCAGTACAATATGATTCATTGCCTCATAAATCCACTCAATTTGTGGTACCTGTGAGGCCAAAAGAAGGACTTCGTTATGGGCCATGGGCGCAAGGATAAACTCCGCGTTAGTTCATATTAGGACACGGAGGAAAGTAGCTACTAGAAGGGGAGCTAGGCAGGCTAATGCTTAGCTTTAATCAGGGGAAGTGCGTACTTATTAACCGTAACCTTTCAGATGGCTGTACGGTGGTTGTGCAGGTAAGAGCTCTAGTGTGAAAGGAACCAAATCACGTTTGCGTGCGAAGACTAACGCTCAAGTTTCCTGGTCAAGGTGGGGCAGAGTCAGGTGACCATAGGTAGCTGCTCCGGGACAGCGGCGCTCTGCTGCACCGCAGCGGCAAACATCGTGAATTCGTGTTCCGGAACGGATGTTTAGTTCATGCGAGCCGGAGTAAAGCGCCTCGGGGCGACAACGCTTGTTTTAAAGCCGGTCCTGCTGATGGAGGATCCTCAGATAATGTGTGGGAGGGGCGACGGCAGCCCGAGCGCAGTCAGCCAGTCGTTCGGTACCGAAGCCGACTGGAGCAGCATCGTTCCCACCCTCAACCTGCGATTTTAGGAGCCATTCGGACGCCGCGTCGCCCATCTTGACCGCCCTGCTGTGGCTGATGGAAACAGGCATCTGTAGAAATGTGCGCAAACGTGTTCGGAGTGTTGAAAAGGTGAGGAACGGTGGTGCGTGTCGGCGCTGGCCGCCTCCGGAGGGGCTTTGTGAGACGTGGCTCTGCAGGTTCCGGTGCCCCTGCTATTTCACACGCCGTTTTAACCAGATGCACTTTGGGGGATTTTCCGTGGTGGCATCGTGCGCGGACCCGTGCGCGGCTCGGACGGACAGGCGGGCGGCTGGAGGTGGGGACGGTGCACCGGGTTTGGGAGGTTGGAATCTGCGGATGTTTCTGAGGCTCAGCTCCTCCTGCCGGAGGGTTGAGAGACCCTTCGGCCTGGAGTCACGTTTGCGTCCCGAGGTGAGGCAGGCTGGGGTTAAACCCCCCCTCAAATGTGACTCCATGCAGCCCCTCTTCCATAAAAATACTTTAGACGGAGCCAGTGCAACATCCATCTGTGGCCTTTAACCATCAGACAGGAGGATAATGACCCTCCACAACAGTCACCTCCTCCCAGGAGGCGTGGAGACCACAGCCTGGTGGAGGAACATCTCCCCCAGGCAAGAATAGCCGTCTTAATCCCCCGTGTTGCTTTATCCTGGAGCTACAGACACCTAAACTCTCACTGGGTGTTTCCCAGCTGCTCCCAATGGCGCCGTTTTAATAAACCTTTGACATATTGTAAAAGTACTGAATCCAGATGTGGATGAGAACATATGACCACGTGGTTAAAGTGTTTTCCTCAGGAACGGCGACTTCGCTCTGAAAATGTCGATGAATTATTCATAGGTGATGTTTTCCTAAGAATATTTAAACTGGACCTTCCAATATTATAAAAAAGACCCAGAAATGCTTTTAACAGGTGGTTTTTGTTGCGAACTGCCACAGATTTAAAGGTTGATTTAAAGGAGAAAAACGGAACATTTTCAAAGCGAACGGACCCGCCTGGCCTCCTCCGCCTCACCGGACCAGCAGGTAACGGGTGTGGTGACTGGTTGGAATGCGCCGTTGCTGGTCGGGGAGTGTGTAGGTTCCTCTGGTGAGGGAACATCTTCAGAAAGTGAGAAATCCTTATTTCATTTATATTAAAAATGGCTGCTGCACCGTTTATAGCGTAAAAACTGCTGTTCCGAGAAAGATGCCTTCAGGCGGGAGCGTCCGGTCCGGTTGTCTGGACGGTGTGGAGACGCTGCTGCTGAGCATGTCGGGAGCGGACGGCGCCGCCCCCCGAGTGGTTGTCATGTGGGTGTTTTGGCGTCTCGATGAGATGTAGGTTAACCTCGTTCGTTGTCCGAGCTGTTCGTTCACTAGACTCGGATCAACCACGCAAACAACTGGAGTTCCTTGCAAGGAACGTCGAGTTCCAGCTTCCTCTCTGAGCGCCGCTCGTCTGCTGCTCGCTCGCCTCTTTTATCGGTGCAAACAGAATGTGAGTCCAAACGAGATCTCGTATCTCATTGCCTTCTGACCTCTCCACCCATCTTAAGGAACCTCTCTTATCTTGACAAACAGGACACATCTGGGTTCTGGGCTTGGTTGTAAACAGCTTCAGCACTTTTGCAAAACATTCTCATGTTCTTCTCCTGTCAACATTCCTCAAACACTCAAAATCTACATACCCTAGCATTTAAAGATAATACTAACAACAATAATTCTTCTCACACTGTGTGGATGAATCTCATGCAAATGTGTTTGCAGCGACTCCTCCGCTGTTCCGGGTTCTGATGGGTCGGGAGCGAGGTTCGTTTGTTTTAAGATGCACCCCGCATCCATTAAAGCTCTGTTTTTAATGTTATTTATGTCAGATCCACCTGCTTTATCTCATCACACCGACATAAATACCAGCAGAACCTGTTCTGTACTGACAGGAAGTGGCGCTCCCAAAGGCATCTCGGGGAGGTCAAAAGGTCAGGCTTGGTTTCTGGAATTTGACTGCATTGGATACGATTCCATTATCTCGTTATTTCTCCACTTGTAGTCTTCACCACATAAAATAAACGACACATTCACGGGCACACGAACGCAGCACGGCCAGCGGCGCCACGCTGGTAACCTCCCTGAAGCGACCCAGACGTGAGTTGGAGGTTCTGTTTACGTGCGGTCGGAGTCTGGGAGAAACCAAAGCCGCCCTTCGGGGTCGTACAGAACAGGGGACGCTGTGCTCCTTGTCCTCGTTCCTGACTGTCCCTCCTTGCCGTCTTGTGTGCAGCCTGTTTGGGAAGCCCTTTGATGGAGGGAAGAGGATGGATCACGGCGGTCCGCAGCAACAGCACCATCACCAGCCGCAGCAGCAGCACCCGATGGGGCAGCAGCAGCCGTACTACCCACAGCACCCCGCCATGATGCGGCTCTACGAGGTCCAGAGGGACGCGGCGGCTCTGGGGCCTCAGGTGTGCACCTTCGGCGGCCTGCAGAACGACCGCGACTACAAGCGGCTGGAGCGGGACCTGACGCAGCTGCTGCTGCAGGTGGACCAGGTGGACACGGAGGGCAAAGCCGAGCTGCAGGGGGCACGAAAGAGGGCGGCGCAGGAGGTGGAGGGTCTGCTGCGCTACCTGGAGGAGAACGCCACCCACCCGTCCCGCCTGGCCATGGAGGAGCTGAGCAACGAGGCGCGGCGGCTGGTGGACGAGCGCGTGGTGGCCCCCCAGCGGGCCGGCGGGGTCGCCGAGATTAACGACGAGCTGGTGGACATGTTGCAGGAGCTGGTGCTGAGGCTGACCCAGGTCAAGACGGAGGGGCGGGTGCCGCTGCGCAAGGCGCGCTACCGGGCGCTGACCCGCCTGTGCGCCGTGCAGGACGTGATCGAGGGACGCACCGAGCAGCAGACGCTGTCGCTGCCGCTGTCGGAGGAGACGCACGAGGCCGTGCACCACATCAACCAGGTGATGGTGAAGGTGAGCGTGGCGCGCGGCCAGCTGGTGGCGCTGCTGATGGGGCTGAGCGGGAGGGACAGCTGCGCGCACCTGTCACGGATCCTGACGGAGATGCAGGTGGAGCTGGACGCTCTGGACGTGTCCGGGAACACCGCCATCAGGAATTACCGGAAGCAGGTGGTGGAGGAGATCAACGGGCTGCTGAAGCATCTGGACCTGGAGGTGGAGGGAGACGACACGCGCAGGTAGGTCGCTGAGGATGAGGATGATGATGATCCCCTTCATCACCAACCACGCCTGGTTCCTGTAGATCCAGTTTGTTCTTTTTGTTTGTTCCTCCAGGTACGACCTGGCTCAGAACAACTCCATCCGTGAAATTGAGGCCGTACGCGCTCACGTGTCCCACCTGCGGGAGGGCGTTCTGAGGCATTGCATGATGGGAGATATGGGCTTCCGGCCAAAAGCCGAGCTGCAGAGCCTCCTGACTCACCTGGACCAGGTGGACACCGCCAAGAACCCGTGCATCAGGGAGGCCCGGCGCCGGGCGGTCGTGGAGGTCCAAGCGGTCATCACCTTCCTGGACCTCCGTGAAGCCCTCGCCCGCCGCCAACCGGGTCCCAACGAGCACCCGTCCCACCGGGCTGTGTGGCTGGTCCTGGGAAGCCTGTCGGACCTCCAGGCCCAGGTGCTGGGCTTCGACGGCAAACGGGCCGACAAGAGCTACATGATGCTGGAGGAGCTGCTGACCAAGCAGCTCCTGGCGCTGGACGCTGTGGACCCGCAGGGCGACGAGATGACCAAGATGGCGCGCAAGCAGGCGGTCAAGTTCGCCCAGAACATTCTCAACTACCTGGACATGAAGACGGACGAGTGGGAGTACTGATCCGAAACACTCCCACTGGATCGCTGCCAGGAGCGGAGGGGGCGTGTCACAGGAACAAACGGACATCTTTCCACGCCATGGGCTGTAAATATGAACTCCCAGGATGCACTGCAGCATCATTCATCGTATTCCCCAACACAGAACCGCTTCTGCGCGCGTGTCTGGAATAATGGCCGTCACCGCGGCGGCGCCCTCCACGCTTCGCCTCCTCGGCTTCCCCGTCTGACCTCATTAACGAGGGAGGTGAGGAACACTGACGGAGGCGTCTGTGACCCGATTACATCATTTAAACGTCAAAACCGATCCGATGCTTTAGGTTAACTCTGGAGATGTGTCAGAATCTTCGGGGCTTCAAAATTCCAAACACGAGGGGGGGGAAGAAACGTCCAGGAGAACCTTCGCACTCGAACCTGAGGCGGACCGTATCTGGTTCTGGTCCGGTTCACTCCCGCTCGTGTGGCCGTTCATCTGTAAAAGCTTCGCTGTTTGTGGTGATGCGACGGCTTTCAAGGATGGAGGGACGGAGGGGAGGTTCTGCTCCAGCCTCCTCGGGCCTGACAGCCGCCTCCCGAGCTGCGGATCCGTGTTGATGGTGATCACAGCTGACGGATTCTTCCAGAAACTTCCTGAAGCTGTGCGAGGCGGTGGGAGGGAGCGCCGTTTGAAATCGCTGTGCCTTTATTTTCACCCGTCCCTCCGAACCCCTCCAGCTGGTTTCCACACGTAAAACAGACTGAAACCACTGAATGTTTGTTTGAAGAGCACCTCGGAGGAATCGGGCTGTTTTCCCCCCACACCGGGATTTATTCCCAGCGCAGACGGAGGAGGCCGGAGCCTTGCCGGTGGCTGCGTCCGTCCGCTGCGGCAGGAAGCCGAGCTCATCCTGACCTCTGAACACCAGTGACAGAGGAGAGAACATCAAAAATAACTGCATCTGTGGCTGCAGATACAGCCAGGAAATAACAGGCGGATGTTCCCTCGGAATTCTCCGGTTGGAATTCCAGGATCTCCAGTGGAAACTGCTGCAGCGGCAGCAGCTGGAAGGCTTTTGTGTGTTTTACTCTATTTAACCTGCCACCAGCTCGTGATGTCGGACGTGAGGATGTTCCCAAAAAAGCCAAATCTCGACAGGAGGATGGGAACCCGTCATGTGACCTGACAACGCCCCGTTTGCACATCCGCTTTTTTCCCAGTATTCTGAAAAAATAATGTTCCACTTTCAGATAAATATTCAACTCCGCTGCTTCCTGTCAGTCCCACCGATCAAGCTCAACCTGACTGAAAGGTCAAAGGTCACCTTTTCCCAGTGAATAATTGTAGCAACATATTTTTGATGCTGTTTGGGTGGAAACACAAAACCAAATGGAGGCTTCTCGTGTGCTTAATTCCTGTTGTTTAACACCCTCACTGATGAAACCCCGACTAAAATATTCGTTTCACCTCGTTTGGTGAGACGTGACGGCAGTTTCCACTGGGAGCCAAACAGGAAGCTGCTGATTGGCAGATTAATATGCAACAGAAATAATGAAAGGTAAATAAAAGGAGGCTCATTTTAAGGCTCTTTAAAGCTGGTTTTAACTGAAGTCCAGGTGACTTTTCCCAGTATTCACACAGGCTTGGTTTGGTGTTTTCAGCTCCTCGGCTTCATCTAAACCCCAGAATCACCAAATATTTCCTCGAGAGGTTGAAGCAGTCCCAGAAGGATTTGTTCTTGTATATAAACTGTGAGACGGTCCAGGCGGTATTCACACATGTCCTTTACCCTCACTGTGAAGCGCTCGGATGTGGAGATCAGAACTTGGGCTCCATTAGCCTTCACAGGAAGTGGCTGTTCCCAGGCTGCAGCGCTGCTCTGCCCCTGAATGTAGAGAACAGGTTCTTTGTCCCGTTTCATCCGACCAAAATTCATTTTTGGACCTTTTCTTGGTGTCAGAATTAGGAAATCGGATCTGTAAAAATGCCAGAAGCAGCTACATTAGCTAAAGAGCAACTCGGCACCAGCTGGAAATCTTAACATCCCAGAATAAACAGGTGCACCAGCTGAAGGCACGTTGACCCACAGGTGTGTTGCTTCAGTTGAGTTTAACCTGCTGGAAGTTTGTGGCAGATCGCCGCTCTACGTCGCTACGTTAGCTCACCGCCAGGAGCGCCGTGTTTTGTGGACGTGAAAGTGGTTCATTTTGTGAAGGCTTATTCTGCCAAAAGTAACTTTTCGAGCAGCTGACGAGCAAATGGCAAAACTGGATGCGTCTTGGACGCCCCCTGGTGGCTGGCTGCAGAAGACCAAGCCCCTCCCCCGAAGAGTTCAGGCAAAAGTAACGAAGAAAATCTCCTTCGGGGTGTAATTCAACCTGCCAACACAAGGTGGCAGCACTCGTCGACTGGCCTCATTATCTGTTGTTTTAAATTACAGATCAGAAGAAGCTGCTTTAATTTGTGTCCAGCGCTGTGTCCCAAACTCACACTCGTTCACTGCTCACTACACGGGGGACACGAGTGAACTACGTAGTGCACTCAATTTAAAATGATCGTTCGGACACTTCGGCGCACGCAAAATGACGTCATGGCGTCGCATAATAATTACGACCCCGGTCGCCGGGAAAAGTGGCCAGATCCATTTAATTAACCCATCGAAATACATTCAGCGGTCATTTTATAATAATGCAATATTTTACCCTATAATTAACTTTATGTAACAAATAAAATATTAATGTCAATAGTAAAATAATAATTACTTATTACCTAAAATAATTAGTGTCCCTTGACATTCAAGTCCTATTCCGCTGTAGTGAAAACATTTAATAAAGCAATTTTTCATCAAAAAATGGATCCAGAGCTACTTTTCATCTTTGTAAATATTCTTTTACTGAGATTCTGTCGCCTGGTGAGGAACAGATGAAGAACAATCTTAAGTGAGGGGGGGGGATCAGTGAAGGTTGATTGATTTTTATTTTTTTTCACATTTATGTTGTAATATTTTAAGATGATCATATTGGACCCCTACTGAAAACAATTGTAAACTACACCTTGATTTCTTATTTCCCAAAAATTTCGTATATCAAACCGCACAGTGGACGCACCCTATTGAGTGCACTATAGGGTCCAGCGATGCCCACTAACTGGGACACTACTTCAAAATGGCGTCCACACTATTGAGTGCACTGTGTAGGGTATAAGGGGGGTTTGGGACACAGCGCAGGTGACCCACCTGAGGACTCGGCAGGAGGAGGAGCCTCCAGGAGGTGATCCAGATGTTTCTGGAGCCGTTCCAGAGTCGCAGGGACCGATAATGACGGCATTTCTTCTTCACTCTGTTCATACTTGGCCTTTTATTCCCGACAGAAACGTCTCCTAGGAGGGAAAACGCTGCATTCTTTGTCGCCTTTCAGTGTTTTGATTGTGAGTTTTTCCATTTCTCCTCTGAAGCACGCTTGTACAAAAAAAAGCACACTGAGGGAAAATCTCATCTCTGTGACGGGTTGTGATATGAATTTGTATTCCCGAAGCAAAATAAACACGGTGTCCAGAGCTCCTTTGTGTTTCTGAGCCTCAGCTCCTCCGAGGACGCCAAGAAGCTTTTCAGAAGCGGCTTCTAAAGATGCTTCAGGGTTATTTTAGGAAAATCTACATTATCACCGAGGGACGGGGGGTAAAAGGACCTGCAGGCGCCGTGGACTCTGAGGAGGGGCATTAAAATTTAAGGTGATGTATTTGAGCGGAGGTCCAGGTTCGCTCACACGAGGACAGGACGCCTCTGCTGCAGCCCCCCCCCAGCAGCAGCAGCCCCCCCCCCCCCCCAGCAGCTGCCTGAAGGTTCACCAGCCTCTAAACCTTCACTCAAGAAAAATCCTGCGTTTAAATGTTGAATGACAATATTGATTCTCTTCAGTTATGCAAATAGCAACAAACAAGGTTTTTGTTCCGCATTAATCCGTTTTTTCAACATTCGGTCCTTTAAAATATCCTCAAACCAAAGTTACTTCTGTTAAAACAATTTATAGAGCAAAAACTCAACTTTGTTGTGAAACAGAAACTTTTATTTTATCATACATATATATATATAACGGCTGAAAACCATATTATTCTGTCAATTGTTTGTTTCTATTTTATTTATGTAGCAAAATTACGCCAACAACAGCTGATTCTGTTCTGACCTTTGACCTTCGAACGTAGCAGGAATGACGTCATCGCCGTCGGGTCCGTGTGCGGCCTTCAGGGGGCGCTGTAGACTCATCCGGCCCCAAACAGGGAGGGAATAAATCGATAAGATTTTAAAAATTAGGACAAATAATCTGTGCCAGACAACATTTCTTAACTGTACAACAGTGACGAAACCCGAGATTATCAGAAAGTTCACGATTATTTAGTTATTAATCTGTGACACATAAATATATGTATATATTAAAGCGAGTCTGTACCAAGACTGATCAACTAATCATTTGTTTTCGGCCATTTTGACCAAAAACTATCTTAAATAATAGTAAAATCACGAATAGATACTCACAAGACGGGAGGATCTGTTTGATTCCAACAAGTCTGACGAATTGAAATATGCAAATATTCCGCCATGTTCTTCATTAGAGAAAACACCTGCGCTGGTGACGCGCAACACCTCATGGGAAATGTAGTTTCATGGTCATGTGTTTCGGCCTTTAAAGCCAGCCAAACTTTAGGAAGCATTTTATAGTATTATTGTTATTTGAACACCTTTAAAATGGAGCTTTATCCATCTTAACCGTGTTTAAACAGTTTAAGACCCCTTTTATCACATTTCAGGCAGCAGCTTTTCAAAGGTTTACCTCATGTGATGGCAGTTACATCAGAAGGAACGTCCAACCCGAGACCCTCAGTGATGGTCTGCTCTTTCTAAAAATACACAGACACAAGAATCATCTCGGGGGGGTGGGCGAGGCAGATGTGGCGAGTTATGTCACGCACGCAGGGCTGTGCAGTGGTGCAGAAGCTGCAGTTACGTAACCGCCGCTGAGCCTCTTTGCTGCATCGATCAGAACGAGCCGCTTTAACCCCACAGCTGAAAGAGTTAAAATAGAAAGCTTTGACCTCTGCTGTGACCTGTGGAGGGCAGACACCCGCAACCACTCCTGTTCATTAATAAAGACGCCCTCGCGTCTATAATACACAACCAGGATTGTGGAGGAACCAGGTGACCGGACCGGTCGATCCAACCCGGGGTTCATCAATTCTGCAGAGTTGAATAATCAAGGGTTTGATCAAGAAAAAACAGTTAACTGGGAAACACGTTGCAACTGCTTGTACTTAAATGGGATTATTTCAATATCAGATGAGCAGTTTCAGGCACAGAACGAGGGATTCGAACTGGCATCCCTCCAGTAACAGCTGCAGGAAGGACATCACGCCCCCAGCTGAAGAACCGTCCAGCCATAATCAAAAGCTGGCATCTGTAAAGGTACCACGAATTTAAAAGTTTAAAATGGAGCTTGGAGGCGCCATTCTGCTCCGAACCACCAGGGGGCGCGAGAGACAACGGTTTCACCTGAAAAGGCTGGAAAAAACGATTCAATTTATAGATTTTTGCTGCTACTGGAGGCTTTTCAGAGCTCATTCGGGCTGCTGCGCTGGAGGTAAATAAAACGCTGTTATGTAATGGCTCATCCAGCGCTGGAACCCACAGCAACGCAGTGGGAGAAACGGTCGTCACGGCAACGGCAACAAGCACCCACTCCTCCGCATCAGCAGCAGCTGCCGGGTAATGACTGCGTGTCTGAACTCCCACGTTTGACATCTGCAGTTCAGGGGTGAAAGCCGAGGACGAGGAGTCGGGAGGACGTTGGTACCTGGCGGAGCCGACCCGCGTTCAAGTCCGCAGAAACGCCGATAAAGCGATAAAAGCGCCGCGCCTGAGCCGCAGGGGGGGGGGGGGGGCGACCATCGGGACACTTCCTCACTAATCTCACAGACTGACAAGACGCCGCTTTCATTTCTGCTGTCATTTAACACAAAGGTGGCGTTTGTGGTGTTGACGGGAGGTTTCAATGCAGACGGGTCACAAGGTCACAACCAGGAAGTGAAAGGAGACAGATGAAGATCTTTTCCTCCTTCTGGTTAATGATTGTGGGAGCAGCTGCTGTTGAGACGCAGCGTTCTGCACGTAGCACAACCTTCAGGAAGTGGAGATTCAAACTAAATGGCTGCTGGCGGAGGTCGTTTCACCCACCAGCTCGTGTCCTTCTGCTCCTGGTGCGCAAAAGACAACATATTTACACATATTCTGATATAAAAGCGGCTAATTTGAGTGAGATAGTTCCAAATATAGAGACGTCTACAGCTGGTAGCAACGCTGCTCCCTGAAACACCCACGCTACGCTATCAGTGGCACCGCAATCAAATAGAGGCCACGCCCCCCTCCTGACACACTTTCAGACACGTTTGTAGCATTTAGCTTTTGGGATTTTACATTTGTTTATTTCAGTTTCAGCAGAACAACTTTGTTTTGTGACCACCGACAGCACCTGCTGTCACTTGTTAGCATGTTTACATTAGCACCTAGCGTAAACCTCAGCTGCTGGTCGCGTTAGCCTCGATACGTTCCACCGAACCTCTACAGAGGTTTAACATCTTCACACTGATGCGTTTTATCTTTTCTGCCACTCCGTACGTGAGCTGTTCCGTTAGCATCTCCTTGGAGCTCCTGCAGGAGTTTCTATTGTTAGCCAAACGTCTGTGTAGCGGAACATATTTGGCCCATGTTCCTGAGAGATGAAGGTGACTCACGGGCACAAACGAGGAAAATTCAACACGTCGCAGTCTGGTGGAACGTCTACACGTTTATATCTACGCCCAGATTTAATGTTCTTCTAAGGAGTTTGACCTTTGGACCTTTATGACTCCATTTTTTAATGCTCGTTCTTATCACGCGGTTGAAGTCGGTGACCTCTGAAGGTCACGTGGGCAGGCAGCCATTCCGCCGGCGCTCCTCGTCTCGTATCGCTCGCACGACTTTTTACGACCTCTGAACGGCCGCCAGCCAATCAGGAGCCTGTTGTGGGGCCAGATTAGAACCTCCCGGGCTGATTGGCGAATTGTGATTAACGGTTAGTTAAGCTCCAGCAGGACGTTATCAGAGCGGGAAAATGTTGTAAAACCCAGCAGATACGAAGGAAGGAAGTGATTAGAACCATCCAGAGCAGAAACCTTCCCGCAGCGTCGGCGGGTCCAGAACAACTGATCTTTTTTTCCAGGAGCTGCGGAAACAAACCGTCAGCTGATGCAACGGAAACGTCCGAGGGCCAAAGACCCCCGGAACACCTCCGTCCACACTTCCTGTCGACACGTCCTATGGTTTGAATTACGTCCACAGAAAGTATTCATCCAAAAATCTGAGACTCTTTAACATGCAACTGCTTTAGCCCCGCCCCCTCCCTGCCCTTGGCCTCCGTTGGGAGCGGTCCCGCCGTTTCCGTGACTTCAGTTTTGAACTTGCAAAGAAAAGCGTCATTAAAGTCTGTCCACAATATTTCTGGATCTCTCTATGTGCGTGGTCATTGCAGGATAATTCCACTTCCTGTTTGGGCCCACTTGGGCTGAATCACTTCCTCTTTTCTGTATTTGAGTTTTCTCCGAGTGTCAGTTGACATTAATCTGTTAGATAAGATCTTAATCTAGAAATAGAGTCTCCAGATGTGTGTAGTTGTGTGAGTGTGTATCTGTTATAACCCTCAAAGCACCTTTAAAGTGGAGGCAGAATCACAGGAGGTTAAGACGGATTTTGGTTTAAAACACCTTTAATATTTGATGTTTTTAAAAAAACCTTTTGTGTGTAATTATTGGATTTGTGCAACTAATCCTGTTTTTTGACCAACTCATCGTGGATTTTGTTGGATATCTTCGATGTCACGTGCGCGCTCCCCTTTTCCTAGGAGCAGTTTTCCCATAATGGGGCCCAGCGTTCCCACCATTAAGTGCCCAAATGACCCCCCCCCCCACGAGTTTGTCCTACTTCCAGGCTGATCCGTCGCCTTGGCGACAACTGTGACTGGCTGATGTCCAAACGGTCGCGGGGGTTTAATGAGGCCGTTTCCCAGGGTACCCCGGTACGGTGGCCTGGAGGTGGTGGGAGAACCTTTGACTACAGCAGCAGGTAAATTGTTGCTAGCTAGGTTAGCCGTTCAGAGGAATCCCCCCTCTAGTGGCGGTGAGCAGGACCTGCAGGTTTAATCTGGTCCAGGACGTCGGTGGGCCTCAACCAACCCAAACTGAAGCCGGCTGCTACTATGAATGATAGATGAACCGTTATTAATTATAGATTAATAATCAGGGAGAATCAATAAATCAAGAGCTCGGTCTGCTCCATGTCCAGGGCGAACGCCATGTGTTTCCCGTGTGTGTGAGCGGAGCTAAAATGACCCCGAAGCGCAGGAGACGTGATGGTTATGTGTGTTTTATCGGGTCGGACCCCCCCACCCTCCCCACAGAGGATGGAAAGGGAACAAATTATTCATGGAAACCTGCCGGTACCAGAGAGATCCGGTAATTTCATCCCCCGCGTTCTGTTCGCTCTGATCAGCCGCGGTGACATAAAACACGATGCCCCCCCCCCCCCCACACGATGCCCCCCCCCCCCCCTCCCCCGCCCTCCAAATAAAAACACAATCGTTATTAGGAAACAGTTGGGACGATCAAACCAGACGCTCATCAATATTTGATGGAGACATTAGAGCTGATGGGTGGAAAGACCCCCCCCCACCACCCACACACACACACACACACACACACACACACACACACACACCAATCAATGTCTGGGTCACATGTTCACAAACGGATCAACAGAGAAACTCTCATCCAAACTTTTCATTCATTTCAGGTTTTATAAAATCTGAATTTATGAACCGATGACTAATGTGACACTCACACACACTCACTAAAACTAACACACACTAACACTCACATTGACACACACACACACACTAACACTCACATTCACTCACACACACACAGTCACTCACACACACTAACACTCACACACACACTAACACACACACTCACTCACACACACTAACACTCACACATTCACTCACACACACACACTAACATTCACAAACAACACACACTAACACTCACACACACAAACACACACACTCACACACACTAACACTCACTCACACATTCACTCACTCACACACACTAACATTCACAAACACACACACTAACATTCACAAACACACACACTAACACTCACTCACACACTCACTCACTCACACACACTAACATTCACAAACACACAACTAAACACCCTCACTCACACACACAACCACACACCACTACACTCACTCACACACACTAACACACACTAACACTCACACATTCACTCACACACACACACACACACACTCGAGTGTGGCTGTGACTCATTTCCACATTTCCACAGCTCATTCCCAACGTGCGCGCTCCTTTAGGGCTTTAGGTGCAGCAGCGTTGCAGCTTCCAGCCTCTAATCTCCTCACGGCCGCTCCGCTCGTCTTCCTCTCGTTCTCCTTTCGTCCCACCGGGATTACGGGGTTAAAACGTGGCGTTCGGAGCATTTTCAGGAGAGGTTGGAATCAGCCTCATCGCTGGACGACGTTCCGGGTCTCTTCAAATTTACCCTCTTTCCGTTAAAGGTTCAAATCTGGGGCAACAACTCTGCTGTCCTGAGTCCCTGGTTTGTGTTTTGCACTTATTTTTTTTTAATATAATTTCCTTTTTTTAAATTAAAACATCAAACATTTCCCCTTCACAGGAGACAAACACGTTTTAATCCAGGTTAATCCCACTTTTTCGCCAAATTGAATAATCTTTTCCTGATCATAACTTGAACCAAACCTCCCAGTAACCTCCTCCAAACCTGGAATTCAAACTCTTAATCCCAGTTCACATAAACTGCTGGACTATTCTTCCTCCTCAGATTATCATGGATTATTAATATCATAATGATGGCGAGGCCGCGCCGCCCTCACGCCAGGCTGGTTCCTCACGCCAGGCTGGTTCCTCATCCCGGCTCCAGGCCCGAACGTCTGCCGGGTATCAGCACTCAGAGCTCAAGCTGATTATGAAGCAGGATTTTCAAGCGGCTCAGAGATTCTATTCCCGGCCTGGACCAGATTAGACCCTCATCTATGGTGGGACGTTCAGCCTAAGACGCTTTTACCCAACATCTTTCATTCAATAAAAGACGTAACGTGGCTCAAAACGCTTGGGAATGTTGAAACACGTCGGCATCCTACTGATGTGAATATTAAAAACAAGAAACAACCTCAGTGGAAATGAGGGATTATGCTCCAGCAGCTGCAGGTTATTAAAGGGGGAAAGACTACATTACCCAGAATCCCACTCTGCCAGCAATGTTTATGATTGGATGAGCTCAGCCTTCAGGTTTGGACGCCGCAGGTTTTTGGAATAAAACATATTTCTGTGTAGGAGGTTGATACAGGGTTAATTTATGAATACGGTTGATTTTATGGGGATTTTGAATATTGTAAATAGATATTTGTCCTCAACAGGTGTCAGAAACGGCTTCTTGGAACGATTCTGATCCAGATGAAGCTGATTCTGCGTCAGCCGCTTCCTCTTTCTGGAGCGTTACACACCTCTTCCTCCCAGAACACTCACCCACAACAAACCCAAACACATCATTATTAATCATCTGCCCCCCCCCTCCCCCCGATTCTAACTAACTGGCTGTGTCAACCTCCCACGACTGGATCTGACCCTGGGTCAGCCCCGACCCGCCCTGCTGTGCTCTTTATAAGCCCGAGTAAACCTGGGATTACCTAGTTAACCCGCTCGGAAGCTCCGCTCACTTCTAAATGCGGCAGCTGGGAGGAAGAGCGGGAGAACCGTGATCCCGGGACACGACCACGGTTCTGTTCTCGGCGGAGACGACAGAAGCTGCGTTAACAAACGGCGCCGGGTGTCGTCACACATTTATTGGATTCAAACGTGCAGAACCTGGAAAATAAACCGACCCGCCTGGAAAAATGAATAAAAGTTGTAGAGTTAAAAAAAAACAACACACTCCTCCTCAAATTAAATCACTTCCTTCCTGCTTGATGCAAGCGACAACCTGATGCCAAACGTCCCGAGTTCTGATGAATGAACACGGGGATTTGGACCCCTGCCGGGGCGGCGGTGCCGGCGGGGACCTGGAGGGACCTGGTACCTCTGCTGGATTATCTCTCTCAATGAGCAGGGGGGCGCCGATTAAAACCTTCTGGATGAAACGTTCTCTCGGTTCCTGCCGTTAGGTTCTGGGTTTGGTGGCGAAGGTGAGGTACCCGGTGTGACCCGGGATCTCTCGGGGCGGCGTCGTGGTCTTGACGGTGACGTTTGTCTGTTTCGGAGCAGAGTCGGCGGCCGTCTTCTCCGGGGTCTCGGTCGGGTCGGAGCCGAAGTCCGGCAACGGCAGGGAGGCGGTCCGAACGTCGTGGACTCTCAGCAGAACCTCCAAGGTGCTGATCTCCTCGAAAGCCTGATCAGCCAGAGCCTCACAGGTCCGCTGGACCTGCTCTATACACGGCGAGAAAGAACAGACCCGACCTCCTGCAGACAGAGGGAGACAAGCTTTATTTCCTGTCTCATGCTAATTAGCTTAGCTACGATACTGGTGTTGACTGGGACGTGCTGGTCCAGTCTGTCTCTTCAACAGTCCAGAGGACTCAGACGTGTTAGAACTAGAATCACACATTCACCGTTGCTAGTTAAGCTAAGCTAATTAGCCTCGGAAAATGTCTTTTCCTGTGTGGATCGAAGAAGGAAGCAAAGAGGAGCAGAAACTGTCCAGAAACTTGTGTCCAGCACAAACGCACCTGTGCAACACACCTGTGCAACACACCTGTGCAACACACCTGTGCAACACGCCTGTGTAACACACCTGTGCAACACGCCTGTGTAACACACCTGTGCAACACGCCTGTGCAACACGCCTGTGTAACACACCTGTGTAACACGCCTGTGCAACACGCCTGTGCAACACACCTGTGCAACACGCCTGTGCAACACGCCTGTGCAACACGCCTGTGCAACACACCTGTGCGATACGCACGCACAAACAACCTGAACCCCGTTTGTTTGGCTCAAACGTGAAGCTAATCTGGCTGAAGAACCTGGGACACCAGAACGATCCGTATTCTCTTTTCCGACCCTGAAGCTCTGACAAACACGGATCGGGATCATCGGGCCTCTCGGCCCCGAACAGAACCCTGCTGGGGAGGCCCAGCACGGCTGGAGGGGCCCGACTCCAGAACCTTTCCCCCGCTGCCCTAAAGATCTCGAAGAATGTGACTCTGCCCAGCAGCGTCCGGTCCAGCAGAACCTTCTCTTCCCGTCTCTGCTCGGGTCTGCAGGGGGCAGCACGGCTCAACGCAGCTGCTCGGTCGACAAAATAACCGAAGACGCCGGAACGATTCGGCTACGACGGCCTGAAAACACAGCTCAGCTGTTGCCGAGCAACAGGAGGCGCTGGGAGGGTCCCGCCGGTTACACAAGGCTGTTCACATCTAAGGAGCGTTGCAGTCGTCACACTATGAGTCCTTATCAGGTTCCCCGTGTTCACAGGACATGTTTGCCTTATGATTGCGTAAGAGCAGCGAGGGGGCGGGACAGGCGCGCCAGGACCCACAGGCCCCCACGGAGAGCGGTTAAACAGGGGCTCTGGCTGCCGGCCAGAACGCCGGAAGGATTACAAGTGTGAGGGGGAGACGGGTCACTGCCCGCTGCAGCAAACCCGGACAGGACATCTTTACTCAGAGTGGAACAGGGAAAACGGTCCTCCGACATCCCAGTTCACTCAAACCACTTCCAGACAAACCAGAACCTCCTCGGGAGGGCTTCGGGAACGCTTGTGGACTTTAGTGCGAGCTTTGAGGGGCAGCTCAAAGTAAAATATCCAAGCTGAGCAGCGGGAAGCGAAGGGAGCGTTCCCTTATGGAGCAGCAGAGCTCTGCAGCATAACCCTGTATGGTCATGGGCCCACATCCACAATGGCCACTCACTGTTTATCTGGGTAGGGGTGCACGTACGTGTGTGTGTGTGTGTGTGTGCGTGCGGGATATGTAGCAGCAGCACCTTAAAAGGGATCAGAGGAGAGCAGAGCAACATCCTCGCTGATCCTGCATTCCTTCATATTGCAACATTGTGCTGCATTTAAGGTCCCCAAGGAAAAACCAGCCTCGCCTCCCACAGCGTTGATGCAATCAAAAATAAAGACTTTGCCGTGTCTGTGCTCGGGCAAACTCACTTTAACCACGTGAGACACAAACGACGGGCTTCCTGCAACGTGCACGCTGCAGAGCGGAGCGGATTTAATGAGAAACGCGGAGCTGCGAGTGGACGTGACATCAGGAGGGGCAGTTAAAAATGCCCCATTTGTGCTGCGTCAGCGTCGGGCGAGGAGACGCTCCTCCGAGGTCGTCAGAGGTCAGTCTTGCCCCAACGTCACGAGCCACCAGGAGAAGCGACCCAGGAATGTGAGCTGAAGCATGGGAGGCTACCTTGTTTCTTCATGGCGGCCTTGGCGTGCTTGACGGCCTCCCAGGGGCTGGGGATGTCCAGGAAGACGGCGTCCGCCACCCCGACCACCCCGAACCCGTCTTTGCACACGTCCTGGTTCCTGACGGTGACCAGGTGATCCACGCGGTGCTCCTTGAACTCCTGCGCCGCCATCTCCGCCCTTTGTTGGTGGAACTCCACCGTGTGCAGGTGACCCGTGGGGGCGATGGTGCGCAGGATGGCGTGGGAGAGGGAGCCGCTGCCCGTTCCTGAGCAACAAAACAGGTGGAATTTACTGGGGAGCATGAAAGGCTGATTGATTAAATGTTGCTAATCAGCTTTATGGGCATAAATGTTCCTTCTGCTACGATTAACAGACTGATTAGAAATGAGAAGACCAGCAGAACTCGTGTTTGACTGTTGGACTCATTCCCCCCAAACATACCCCACACAGATAAATTGGTGCCATATAAATGCGCCCGAGTGGGTGCGAGGAGAGCGGCTGGTCACGTGACCCGAGAGAATGGAGCGTCCAGAAGACGGCTCGGTGCCGCCGTGGTCTCCTCCCGACACGACGTCACGGCCGCCTTTGTTCATGTGCTGACAAAGAGGCTAATGTTTGGCCGCAGCAGCACGGCTGGAGACACCGAGGCGCTAAGCTAGCAACAGCCATAAGCTTCTTAGCGGATTATCTCACCTGATTTTATCATTTACAGCGAAGGAAAGCGTCCGACTGCCGTGTGACTGAACTCTGAGTCTTGTGACACTTTACATCCGTGTAATAAAACTAACGACTGGAACGTGGACGAGGCAGCGGAACTTTAGTGTCCAATGCACCGATCGACATCATTTCCCCGAGTGTGTATCGAGCCGCAGGTGCGTTCGGCCATAACTCGTCACACTGTCACACAGAGGAGGAAACTGCTGCGTTCTGTTTTAAAAGCTCCTGAGTTTGACCCGTTAACAGAGAATAAATCAGCCCTGTTTCCATCACAATGTGGAAATTCCACATGAAAAACGATGAGAGTGAAAGGAGATGCAGGAAGATGATCCCAAAACCGCAACAATCCCACTTCTTGTTCTGAGAGACGACGTTCTCGGCAGGATTGTTCTAAAGAGGGAAGAAGAATGGACAGTGGCACTGTTCCGTTGTGCGTCAGATAGACCCGCCAGCATGCTAACAGGCTAACCCTGCTAACATTTCACACCCAACCCAAAGAACGACTCCTGACTCATCAGAATTCCATGCACACGAGTCTTTTCGAGGTTTAGAAAGTCCCGTATCACTCAGATATGGTGACATGTTCGCTGACCCTGAGCGGGTCACCGCTGTTTGCAGGCAGCAAAGAGGCAACACAGAATCAACAAGAGGACAGAAGCCGCTCTTCTAAATGAGCTGCAGATCAATGATTTAATCAGCTTCCTCAGTGATCGCTGCGTCGCCTCGATGTTACGCTGCTGCCTGTGGGGGGCGCGGATGTCCATCGGTGCGACTGGACGACAGAGGCGACGCTGCTGCGTTCCCTGCAGGAGCTGGAATTCTGCGTCCTATGGGAATACGCTCGGAAACGTTTCTGACCTTGGAAGGGACAAAGTGAAGCCACGTTTGGGGCCGACGATGGAGGCGATCAGCGATCGACGTTTCTGATCTGCTGCGGGGGGGGGGGCACCGAGTGGGGGGGGAGGGGGCGACCTGGCCCAAAGGTCATCGATTCTTTCTGTTCTCCATTTTCTCCACTGTACTCGCGTCCTTTTACTAAAATGTTTCCGTTTCAGGACTTCTGCTTTCCTCTCCTGTCTGTTTCAGGTTCACGTTTCCGCTGCCACCGATCACAACTGTGCAGCTCACGCACGTCTTCAGCAGCAGCGCCGATGAGCAAACGTTGTCCAGAGGCTTTTTAATTAAAATATGACACGCATCCAAACCCAGAGTGGGTTCTGCTCCAGCAGCTGAAGGCCTGAGTGATCTCTGCGCTGCAGCGTCCGAGCTGACATCAGCTTTCCTGCTCATTCATCACTGCTGCCGCTTTAACTTGCAAAACACAATCAATAAAGTGACGTCGGAGGCGCCGGCGGAGCCTGATGAAGCACTGCACCAAAGCGGCCCTCCGCCGTCTCAAAACCTGCTGCTGCTGATGCGTCCCGCTCTCACACGTCCCCACAAACACCTTGAACGCACCTTTAAGTCCAAAATGGACGTGAAAAGTTCAGGCACTGACAGAAACAGCTTTTCTGGAACGACACAGGTTTGAACGACTGTTCAGGTCACAGGTTGTATTGGCTGGTCTCACCGGACTCACAGACGATGGACCCTGGCCTCAGCTCCAGCATCATGGTGATCATGGCGATGTCTGTGGTGTAGAGGATCTGCGTGCGATGCGGCAGGGTGACCGTCCAAAGCTCTGGCGTCGGGTGAAGCACGTGCACCCATCCACCCTTGCTGCAGGTGACCTTGGACCCGTAAGGTTTTCCAATCAGGTCGGTGGAGTGGCGAATGGCGCCGTAGCGCGTCTGCGTTTGGGCGCCGTGTTGCACCTTCACCGGCATCATGGAGTCATGGCCCAGGTAGATGATGGCGGTGTCGCCATCCTGAATGTGGTCCGAGTATTCCACAAAACTCATGTTGACCTCTGCAACAGCAACAAAGCCGGTTAGCTTCATACGAAACAGACAAAAGATCTTCTGGACATATGAAGGTGTTGCCCGTGGCGACTGTCTCCACGACCACTCTGAGACCATGTTGGGATTTGCAGATTGTTCACTTTTGGCTTATTTCATAACATTTCCAGGTTCGTCATTTCTATGGAACTATGACAAGATTTGTAAAAGTCCAATTAAAGTTGATGATCATCAAGATGTTTAGCAGCATTTAGGGGCAGGAAATTAATTACCTGAAATGTATTTGTGTGTACTGTGCTGCATTAATCTGCCTAATGTACACTCAATATTTCATTGTGTTGAATATGTTGACTTATTTAGAAAGTATAGTTGTTACTCCAAAGAAGAGCTGCTACAGATATTAAGAGGTTTTATCGTGGTTAATACGGACATGAAAACCTCATCACCTTTCTAGAGAACATACACATCATCGATTTAACCATCGCTGAGCACAATTTGTCGCGTTTAATAAATTGATTGGGTGACTTTTCTGAAGAACAGCTTTGCTTTTCGAACAAGCTAACGTGCTAACTCTGGTAACTCGAGCTGCACAGTTGAAAGCAGCGTTTGCTACGTCCCACCGAACTCCTTTACAAATGTCGCTCATTTGCTTCCGGGGGTTGAAATTCGCAAAAATCTAATGAACAAACCTCAAACTCCTTGCAAAAGTGTAGCTTAGCAGCTCCGAGAGCTACTTGTCGTCACCGGCACACGTGGGGGCATCGGCGGAAGTGACGTTGTGTCACCGGATATTGAGATGTTCATAGATCAATAAACTTCTGGAACGACAACGGTGGCTCACAACGACACTCCACATGATCTATAAATCTGATTAAATCGAAATCGATTTTTTTCCCACTGTAAATAAATTTGCTTAAAAAATATATATGAATATTGATGTAAAGATGAAATTAACCAGTGTCTAGTAATTATACTAAAGTGAAACATTTATGTTTGTTCACGGTCGGGCGGGACAATATTTTATTTCGGCGTGTAGCATCACAAAATCCAATCCGCGGTGAGTGATGGGTGATACTGGTGATACTGGCGATACTGGTGATACTGGCGAGTGTGAACGAACTATTGGGCGGCTCCTTTTGGAAGACGTAAAAGACTTTGAGGTGATGAGATATTTTTAAGACTTATGAACTGGAGTAATATTTCATGATCTTGTGTTTTTTTCATATGAAATATTTTTGAATTAGATGCTTTATAAATAAAACACATGAAAAACGTTAGACGTTTGTTTCAGTTAAATTTCAGTAGGCTAACCCTAACCCTTAAGACCTTGTGATTCGCTTCTTAAAATGTTTGCTGAGAAGATTTTCAGCAATCGATTACTCTCGATGACAGATGATTAATCATAATGTGATATTATATTATAACGAAAAGCTTCATTTTATTGGACGTTAATACACAGATGTTACAGTTATAGATAAGAATTCGACATCGTTTTCAGCATTTTGAACCACAGAAGAATATAAATTGGTGCCTATTCTCCAACAACTGTGTCGCTGCGTCCAATTAAATGAATGGACTGCGAGTAAGTGACCAATGGGAGGAGAGATGGTGGGATATAAATGACGTCCTGAGGGCGTCAGACTGAGCGGAAAGCTTCTGGGACGCTGTTGGAGGTTTGGAGCTCCTCGGCCGGAAAAATAGGGATTTTTGTATCAACCCCTAGTAGTAGTAGTCCACAAATCCGACGACAACAGGTAAATCTGTTTCAGATTAAGCGCACAATCTCAGGTTTACACACGAGGTGTGCGTTTGCTATCCGAATAATGAGATAAAAGGATGGATTATTAATATAAATCGATGGCTAATCTTGCATTAAACTGTCTGATGTCGGTTTCTGCACCTGTAAACGCATCGATCGCATGTGACCGCCGCGTTTCCGTCGTTGTTCGCATGAATTCGTGATAATCTGCTGGCGGCTTTGACTCGGCTCCGCCGTGACCGTCTCCTTTCTCCATCCTCTGACGCAGGGATCAACCATGCCTTTCGGTAACACTCACAACGAGCTGAAGATGAAATTCTCCTCGGAGCAGGAGTACCCAGACCTCAGCAAACACAACAATCATATGGCCAAAGTCCTGACTCCTGAGATGTACGGGCGGCTGAGGAGCAAACAGACACCCAGTGGATTTACTCTGGATGATGTCATTCAGACTGGGGTTGATAACCCAGGTAAAAAAGGGCGAGTCTCCCTGTTCTGTCCTTCTGAGGGTGGTAATGGTGGTGGCGCCGCTGTGCGCTCGGCTTCCTGCACTGTAGCCTTGCCGAAGTGATAAACATTTGCAGACACAGAAATAGGTCAGTCTTTCTGCTGGGATTAGAGTTACATAATCTATGCAGGAGCTGATAAAAGCTGCTGTTTTTACCGGGCGTCAGGAATGAACCTTCATCACACTGCAGACGTGACGTGACGGGCTGCTGAGTTATGTGGACATGTCATCTCCTCTGACCCTGACTTGATTTGCAGGCCACCCCTTCATCATGACCGTGGGTTGTGTTGCTGGAGATGAGGAGACCTACGAGGTCTTCAAGGAGCTGCTGGACCCCGTGATTATGGACAGACACGGAGGATACAAACCAACCGACAAGCACAAGACCGACCTGAATTCAGCCAACCTGAAGGTGCCCCAAACGGTGACTGGGAAACTGTGACACTAGAGCAGAAGGGCTGAACTTTGTGTTCTTCTGTCAGGGTGGTGATGATCTGGACCCTGATTATGTCCTGAGCTCCCGCGTGCGCACAGGCCGCAGTGTCCGCGGCTTCTGCCTCCCACCGCACTGCAGCAGAGGAGAGAGGCGCGCTGTGGAGCAGCTCTCCATCGAAGGTTGGTGCTGCTCCTGTTCTCCTGAAGTTATTCTGATGGTGAATCAGATTTACGACATATTCCAGACGGGTTCTGCTGGAATTCCTCCAGCTGCCTGTCAACACCAGGGGCAGTCAGCCTGGTGTGTAGCGCTCCCTGGCGGCAGCTTGAGGAATTATATAGACTTAAATATTGTTGACATTGGCACCCCCCCTTCTCCCCTCCTGGCAGCTCTGGACTCTCTGACCGCTGACCTGAAGGGGAAATATTACGCCCTGAAGAACATGACCGACGCCGAACAGCAGCAGCTCATTGATGACCACTTCCTGTTTGACAAACCCGTGTCTCCTCTTTTGCTGGCCTCTGGGATGGCGCGCGACTGGCCCGACGCCAGGGGCATCTGGTGAGGTTTGACCCACGTTTGACGGGTTTATTGATCCAATGTTACGAGGAAGTAACTGAAATCCTTCTGAAGGCACAACGACAACAAGACCTTCCTGGTTTGGGTGAATGAGGAAGATCACCTGCGCGTCATCTCCATGCAGAAAGGTGGCAACATGAAGGAGGTGTTTGAGCGCTTCTGCACTGGACTGACCAAGGTAGGAGACAGACCCTCGCTGAGTTCACAGAAACGTTCTGCCGTTAAAACCATGTCTGAAACCTCTTCAGATCGAGAGCCTGTTCAAGGACAGAGGCCACGCCTTCATGTGGAACGAACACCTGGGCTATGTCCTCACTTGCCCATCCAACCTGGGCACCGGCCTGCGTGCTGGCGTGCACGTCAAGCTACCAAACATGAGCAAACATGCCAAGTTTGAAGATGTTCTCAAGAAACTGAGGCTCCAGAAGCGTGGCACTGGTGCGTCGATGTTCTAGTTTGTTTTTGCAGATGTCAGATACATGATGCACCGAGGGTTGAGGGTGAGTTCCTGTCCTGCTTTCATCAGGTGGCGTGGACACGGCCGCTGTGGGCGGAGTGTTTGACATCTCCAACGCCGACAGACTGGGCTTCTCTGAGGTGGAGCTGGTGCAGATGGTGGTGGATGGAGTGAAGCTGCTGGTGGACATGGAGAAGCGGCTGGAGAAAGGAGCGTCCATCGACGACCTGATGCCCGCCCAGAAGTGAACTGGTCCGTCTGCACTGCTGCAGCTTTTCTCGCTGATACCTCCTTATTTCCTCCGACTGTTCTGGAATGCACTTGGTTAAGGTTCTAATTTGTATTTAAGATGAAACTGTCTCGGCCAGCACGGTTAAGCGCCGCCTGAATCTGTAAATGATCTGTTCAAACACGGACATTTTGGCTGGAGGGTTCCTGTTTAATCCAACTTCAGGCCGATCCAGACATGACGAAATATTCGGTGTGTGTATAGATGAACCTGATAAATAAAAATACCAACAGTCCCTGAATGCTACAGGTTTAATGGTTTTATTGGCTTGAATTAAAAACATGATTCGGTCGCATTTGTGTGGAGCTTCCCCCAGTTCTCTGGTCGAGGGGGAAAATGTTTTAAGAAACAAGGAATACTGAGCTGAAGGAACACTGACTCCCGTATTTTAAGTTGCATGATGCGAGAATTCAAATACCAAGATTTATACTTTACACTTTAAATTACTGTTTGAGGGTTGTTGTTTTTTTTTTTTTCCAGCCAAATGAAATTGAGAAGCATATTAACTTCATTTGCACCTAAAACATTTGTGAAAAATGGAATCTTCTCAGATGCCAGTGAAATCTAACCACAGCAAATATTTAAATTATAGTTTAAGTGTCTAAAGCCATTATTTAGCTAATCACGGACGTGGAGTTCCAAAAACATTGTAATCGCAAACATTTTAAGAACTCTAGATATGATCTAGAATTTCAACCGATACAGAAGAGAAAATGGCCGACAAACATAATCAAGGTCATTGTTTATTAATGAGGAACAAAGAACCAAACTTGGATCCAGTAATGAGGGATTATTTTGTTGACATTCGCTCATTTTGGTGAAAGCTGAAATTTGCTTCTCTTGTGGATAATCCTGCAACTGAAATTAAAAGTATGTTATTATTAAGGCCTACATGTCAGTGTGGGTGTAATTCTGCGCTGGAAATTGTTTGAACGCCATAACAAACCGATTTTGGCACATTCGACGTTATGGAGACACGAAAAAGCAGCAGTAGCATCGCCTGGTGGCTGAAAGTTTAGACCTACATTCTCTACATTCAAGCTGGGCCCAAAACACTTTGGGAAACATTTTCTGCTGACGCCGCTTTGCTGGGTGACTTTATTCTGGCCTCCTGCACCACTGTAAGGACCTTTGAAGATTTATTTGAGCAGGATCCCAAAGAGCAGGTTTCAAGGGCTGCCTTCCATCACCTGTGCAACATTGCTAACGTTCAGCACTGTTTGTCCGAAGGTGATACAGAAGTACAGAATTTCATGCATTTGTTTCTTCCAGGCTTGATTACAGCAATTCACTCGTATTGGGCTTTCCAAACAAATTGTGAATCCTCTGCAGCTTTTTTATTTCCTCCTTGAGAGAACCGGTTACCTGCCAATCATTCAGCCGTCTGTTTAGCCTCCGGTGCATGTTTGTCCACCCAGCATTGTTCTCTGTATCATCTGAGCCTGGCCCTCCCTCCAGACCAGGCAAGTCATCACTGGCTTCTACCTGTCTGTAAGACTTGACTGGGGAAAACACCTCAATATCTCTCTAAACTCTTGCACCTTTCCCATCATAACTACCATCTGCGGTCCACTGACCATTACTGTCTATTCTAAAACACACTTTCTTTGACCAAAGTTACTTTACTTTTACCACAGCAAAAGATTTGAACTCCCTTAAACTTTCAGCTCTTTCATCACTTCATGCATTTAAACAGAAACTACAACAATCCCTAGCTGACTGTTTTACGTATGGATTCCCCTTTTGTTTATATATTCTGTAGTTATTTGTTGTTTTAGTCTTTATAATCTCTTCACCGTTGGTTTTATGGGCTGCTGAGCCCTCTGGTCAGGTCAATATTGTAAATGAGAAGCTGTTCTGAGTCGATCTTAGATGGTAAAATCAAGTTCAAATAAATGAAATGGTCTTTTAGCATCGGCTCCTTGTAAAATTCAGAGTTGCCCATTTGGGAATAGGTTGCGATTTGTTTTGAAAGTGAACACCACAGTAGGGAGTCCGTAGCGATGAATGGGAACATCTTTCATGTGTTATTCTTTATCCCCAACACAAAAATGAGCAAAAACGAGTTCAAACAAGTCTGAAGATTACAGGATCAAAATTTTTGAGATTTGAGATCTTTCAAAGGTCAAAGATGCTCTGTTATTATTATTATTATTATTATTATTATTATTATTTTCTCTTATCAAAGCAACATACTATTAGAAATATGTTGTTTTAGAATTGGCCACTGTCCTACTGCTATTAACTACAAACACAGTCAGCAATTATAGAAATAACTAGAAAATTAAAAAAAGCTAAGATACTGAAACCAAAACACACTAAAATGTGCGGCTCGATTGGGAATAGCTTGCTGTGACCTTGGTACAGCAATGCAGCGTAAGGAGCCTGACAAATTGAAATTTTTTTCAAATGATGGGTCTATAGTGATGAATGGGTACATCTTCAATTTGTCGATATCCAATCAATATTCTAACATCCCACCCCACGCTGGACCTCATTACAAAAAGGATCAAACATCTCCAAAGGTCAAGGGATTGAAAAGGTTTTGGGTTTTGATCTTTCAAAGGTTAAAGGAGCTTTGATTCAAAGCAACATAATATATTAAGCTGAGGTTATGTTGTATTACAACTGCTCTCTATACAACTGGTATCACTTAACTTAAGCAGCAACTATAGTAAGAAAATCTACAAAAAGGTGAGATATTCAACACTCAATCAGGAATAGTTGGGTATAACCTTTGAATGTTACTGCAACTCTAGAGCCAAGAAATTGCAAATTCCAACAAATTCTCTCCATCCTCTGACGCAGGGATCAACCATGCCTTTCGGTAACACTCACAACGAGCTGAAGATGAAATTCTCCTCGGAGCAGGAGTACCCAGACCTCAGCAAACACAACAATCATATGGCCAAAGTCCTGACTCCTGAGATGTACGAGCAGTTGAGGAGCAAACAGACACCCAGTGGATTTACTCTGGATGATGTCATTCAGACTGGGGTTGATAACCCAGGTAAAAAAGGGAGAGTCGCCGACTGTTCTGTCCTTCTGAGGGTGGTAATGGTGGTGGCGCCGCTGTGTGCTCGGCTTCCTGTACTGTAACCTTGCTGTAGCAATACATGGTCTATACAAGGGGTCAATTTCCAGATGTTTACCCAGATGTCACAATCACAATCACAGGGGTGTGATTTTCTGCTGAGTTATGTGGACATGTCATCCTCTCTGACCCTGACTTGATTTGCAGGCCACCCCTTCATCATGACCGTGGGTTGTGTTGCTGGAGATGAGGAGACCTACGAGGTCTTCAAGGAGCTGCTGGACCCCGTGATTATGGACAGACACGGAGGATACAAACCAACCGACAAGCACAAGACCGACCTGAATGCAGCCAACCTGAAGGTGCCCCAAACTGTGACTGGGAAACTGTGACACTAGAGCAGAAGGGCTAAACTTTGTGTTCTTCTGTCAGGGTGGTGATGATCTGGACCCTGATTATGTCCTGAGCTCCCGTGTCCGCACAGGCCGCAGCGTCCGCGGCTTCTGCCTCCCACCGCACTGCAGCAGAGGAGAGAGGCGCGCTGTGGAGCAGCTCTCCATCGAAGGTTGGTGCTGCTCCTGTTCTCCTGAAGTTATTCTGATGGTGAATCAGATTTACGACATATTCCAGACGGGTTCTGCTGGAATTCCTCCAGCTGCCTGTCAACACCAGGGGCAGTCAGCCTGGTGTGTAGCGCTCCCTGGCGGCAGCTTGAGGAATTATATAGACTTAAATATTGTTGACATTGGCACCCACCCCCCCTTCTCCCCTCCTGGCAGCTCTGGACTCTCTGACCGATGACCTGAAGGGGAAATATTACGCCCTGAAGAACATGACTGACGCCGAACAGCAGCAGCTCATTGATGACCACTTCCTGTTTGACAAACCCGTGTCTCCTCTTTTGCTGGCCTCTGGGATGGGGCGCGACTGGCCCGACGCCAGGGGCATCTGGTGAGGTTTGACCCACGTTTGACGGGTTTATTGATCCAATGTTACTAGGAAGTAACTGAAATCCTTCTGAAGGCACAACGACAACAAGACCTTCCTGGTTTGGGTGAATGAGGAAGATCACCTGCGCGTCATCTCCATGCAGAAAGGCGGCAACATGAAGGAGGTGTTTGAGCGCTTCTGCACTGGACTGACCAAGGTAGGAGACAGACCCTCGCTGAGTTCACAGAAACGTTCTGCCGTTAAAACCATGTCTGAAACCTCTTCAGATCGAGAGCCTGTTCAAGGACAGAGGTCACACCTTCATGTGGAATGAACACCTGGGCTACGTCCTCACCTGCCCATCCAACCTGGGCACTGGCCTGCGTGCTGGCGTGCACGTCAAGATACCAAACATGAGCAAACATGAAAAGTTTGAAGATGTCGTCGCCAAGTTGAGGCTCCAGACACGTGGCACTGGTGCGTCAAAGTTCTAACTTGTTTTTGCAGATGTCAGATACATGATGCACCGAGGGTTGAGGGTGAGTTCCTGTCCTGCTTTCATCAGGTGGCGTGGACACGGCCGCTGTGGGCGGAGTGTTTGACATCTCCAACGCCGACAGACTGGGCTTCTCTGAGGTGGAGCTGGTGCAGATGGTGGTGGATGGAGTGAAGCTGCTGGTGGACATGGAGAAGCGGCTGGAGAAAGGAGAGTCCATCGATGATCTGATGCCCGCCCAGAAGTGAACTGGTCCATCCGTACTAAGGCAGCCGTGTGCTGGTTTAGCTGGCTTGAATTAAATGATTTGGTCCAATCTGTGTTTACCGTTTTAGAAAAACTAAAATATATAAAATTGAATTTTAATTTAGAACAAATAGGTATGGAATCAAATGTGGGAATACCAACATTTGCATTTTAATTGGGAAAAATAAACACATTTTACAAAGTTAAAAGTGTAGTTTGCTTTATACCATTTTTTTGCCGCATTATGTACCTTCTCAAATCCATGAACAATACACCTAAAGCTTTTTTACATTCTTAAAGGAAATTTAGATATTCAAAAGAATGAATACAATCATACTCTGAGGTAAAGTCAGATTTTAAGTGTCTAATGCACTCGATTCATTTATTGCCAAATACCGGTAATCGTATCTTTGGATATGATCTTAAGAGAAAAAGCCCTCTGAACATAATCTACTACAATGTTAAATGACAGCAAACTAAAAACTACAGCTGCTCATTTTGGTGAAAGGCGAAATTTCCTTTTTGAATATTAGTTTAGCAGAAATTTGAAGCAAAAAATAATTCAAGTCATTTTCCGTCTGCCTTTGTGTATGAAATTTTCGCGCGTTTGAGCTGTGGCGGGAATTTTGGCGGGAATTGTAAGAAGGTCGTACCAACCCCATTTCGGCACATCCGCGCCGGTGGCGCCACCTGCTGGCGGAAGGTATAAACAACCTCGTCCAGTGAAATGATCAGCGAGGAAGGACAAAATCAAGTTGACAGACACTTTAATCGAGACGAGTGACCCTTTTAAACCGTGTGGGCGTTTACAGACAAGCCGCCATCTCTAAAGAAATACAAAAGAAAAAAAAAAAGTATTGCAGTGAAGCCATCTTCAAAGTACGATACAATATTTACACTGAAAACAAAACGCTACGTAATCTGTATCCAGGAGGGAAAAAATAAATAAGACTAGAAATGTTTTTTTTGTCCACATTCACAGCATGACAAATCATATTCAACTTGTTAATATTGAGCCGCTGAGGCCAGAAGAGACTGAGATATTAGTAGGCAATAGTGATTATTGCTGAAAGCCTTAATCTATACATTATAATATTCAATACATACTCTGTAATTTGTTTTTTAAAAAAAGGAGACATTTGGAAACTGCTACTTGGATGATTGTACAGCTTAAATACTTCTATACTGTATATATGTACTTTAAACCCTTTTGCTCATAGTTTTAACTCGTTGGCAACTTTGGAAGCAATGTTCTTGAAAGCGATGGATGATCCGGATATCCGCTTGAACCTGACGCCGTTGAGAGAGAGACGGGGAAGCTTGCAGACCTCCATCTCCCACTGGACCAGGTTTTCGGCGCGCCCGTCTCCGTGGACGCAAAGAAGCAGGAAACTCTCTTGTTGTTCGTAGTCGCAGTTGTTGGCGTCGAGCACCTTGCGAATCTCCCTCATGATGTCGCAGGGCTCCATGGAGCTGGTGGTCCTCATACTCCAAGTGAATCTGAGGGAGCGGGGTTTACCGTCTTTACTTTCCCCTTTTTGATCCCCAGGTACATGGCGACTGTTGGCGGGAGAGATATTTTGTTAAATTAGCAGCGGAGACTTAGTTTGTTTGATATTCTAAAAGTGTTTCAACAGCCAGATTATCGTCCTGCGGCGCCAAAGCAGAGACAGACACTAAAGGAATTATTTGCTTTTTGGGAGATTTTGTTCATCACTGTTGCCGAGTCAAACAGCCACTGCTAGTTAGCTTAGCATCAACATCATAAATGCAGCCTGGTTGTTAGAAATCAAATATGTAACATTAAAAAAAAATAAAAAAAAAATTCTCTTACAGTCAAATTTTTTCTTGAAGACGCAGCAACAGCAGAACATCTCAACCAAAATTAAAATATTCCTTTAGATTTTTCAACATCGGTCCCTCATCAGGACACGTTCTGGCCCCAGTTCAATCCTCGGGAATCAGAACGTTAAATTTATCGGTTCAATCAGAATTATTTCCAGAATCCTCAGATTAAAGTTATCGCTTCTCTTTAGGGAGTCTTGTTAATTTATTGTCAAGTCAAATGTTATTTATATAAATCACTCAAATTATGAAATGGAAAGCTTGATTTCGAATCTCTGGAAACGACTTTGAACAGAAATGTTCAATATTAACATATTAAAACTGTCAATTTTAATTATTCCGATTCAAATCAAACTTTATTTGTACATCGTTTGTTACAATTAACAGATGGGGGAAAAACATAAAAGTTCACAGCAAACTGGAGAAGAATTGAGGATTTTGAAAACAAGACTGATGCTGATTAGATCTGATTAAGGAACATGGAGAGAACATGGAGAACATGCTAGCAGAGCAGCATCGCTGACATGCAACTGCACAAGCCACAACGCTCAAAGGGGACACACACACCACGCACACCACACACACACACGCACACACACACGGAAAGCAGAGCTGTCATCTTATGGAAGCAGGTGGAGCGCTTCCAGGACAATCTGAAGCCTACACTGAAGGGGGGGGGGGGCCTCACCTTGAGCCCTCAAGTCTCCCGTTTCTCTCAAACTCGGTTGAGACTCTGAGGTGCGTCAGACAGGAGGACAAAGAGAACAAAATAGATGTGGATTGTACATTTTTTTTACTGCAGTTACTTTAATATAAACAAGATATGACAGATGTGAAACCACCACCGAAAATAAAAGGAGACAAAAATACCAGGAAGTGAAAGATTCTGCTTCTCGCTAAGAGAAAACGGTGAAATCGGAGGATGAGCTCAAAGTGATGAAAGACGGCTGATGGGACGAGAGTCAGGACGGGACCGGAAATCCTGCTTTCACATTCAGAGCAACTAGATTCGCTCGATCGGAATGTTTGAGAAGCTTCGAGAATCCCGACCACCTTAAAAAGGTCCAACATCTGAGGCGAGTTCTGGAATACTCAAGTCTCTGTTCTGGACCTTCAGGAGCCACAGGAGCTGCTTTTACACTAAAAGTGCTTAACGGGTTCTGTTGCCCACTCTGTTTCCATGACGACCACAACTTCCAGGAAGGAACTGTGTGATTCGCACCGACGATGAAGAAGACCGTCGGCTATTATGGTCTATTCTCCGTCCTTGCTGGAATGACGAAGCACTTGAACCTGTTCTAGCTGCTGCAGGTGTGACGTGTTTTTATCTGGAAGTTGGAAACTGCATTCCGATTACCATGACAACAAGAAACGGACGAGACAAGAACCCAGGCCCTGAACCAGTACGGGCTCTCCGTTAGACCCCTGTTCCCCCGACAGGGGTCCAGCATGCAGCTCCAGCCCAGTGAAGAGGAAAAACACAGAGGGCGGAGGAGGAGAGTCCAGACTCCCCGACAGAGTCGACAACCAGAGGACGGACACGTGGACAGACAGGACTGGCAGCAGGTCCTGCTGCTCAGAGACCGACAGGGTGAGAAAGGGAGGAGGGGTGGAGGGGTGGGGGTGGGGGGGTGAGTCCCGCCACAGAAAACTGACACTTAAGACTCCCATCTGAGAGAAATCGAGCAGCCCCTTACTCTAGATCTTCATCTTCCTACAACTCTCTATATCTTCTGCTGCTGAATCTGAAAGAAAAAACGGGATTCTGGAATAAAAAGATGCCAATTTTCTGCACGGACACATGAGAGAAAAAGAAAGAGGGACAGAATATTGCAGATGTGTGACATGAGGACAGAAAAGGAAAAGAAAAACCGATGAAGGTGAAAAGGAAGAGAATGAAAGATGTGGCAGCAGAGATGGAGGGCAGAGGACTTACTAAGGGTCTTTCCTCCCTGGGTGGAAGGGACGGCAGGCCCTGATTTAGCTGTCTGCCGTTTGGCCGGGTCAATAGTGACCCTGGGCAGGAGAGGAAGAGCAGCAAAGAGGTTAAAACGAACAGGAATGTTAGGAAAGAAAAGACATGAGCTGCAGGGGGAGGGAGGTGGGATGAGCTAAGGCGTCCCGTGTGGACCAAGAGGACAGAGATGGGACGGGGGGTGGGGGGGGCGTGAAGGAGGAAAACACAGGAGACGCTTATCAAACGAGCCAAAATGGGTGAGCGGCGTTGGTGAAGTCATTTAAATTGAGCGTCTACGCTGGGCATGTTTTCAGGTTTACCAAGTGCAACACAGGAAGTTAGCGCACGATACAAGCACGCGGGTCAGACTGCTGGAGGCCAATTAACCTGCTTCATGGAGCCCTTTCAGCTTCCTGTTAATAACTGAAAAACTAGACGGGAAATACTGAAGGAGACCAGTCGGGAAAGACCTTCACACCAAATATTGTGTTATTGTTTCCATCCCAGTGAAGCAGTTTCCTTCCTTTAATTTACCGTTTGACAGAAACCCTCATTTAGGAACATATTCAGCTCCACTCCTGACTGGTTTGATACCCCGCGAGCGTGTTTTTCTTGCTGCAGACATCAGTGATGACACTCATGATGGAGGATGTTGTAGCTCTACTCAGACACCAGGGGGCGCTGCCGAGCCTCGGACGGCGACCTGCGAGGACCAAAATGGACCTTGGCTGTTCTGCGAGGCCACAACCGACACTGATCTGTTCCAGTTGGACCACAGAATTCTACTTTTGGAATAAACTTGTCTTGGTAGAGTTTTATTTTCTCCCTTCCTCCCCTAACTGAAGCGACAGCGGTAATTTCTGGTTAGTCCAGATAAAAGTGTGCTTGTTTTTATGTGTTTACTTTGTAAAGTTATTACCGACAGCGAGTGGGATTTCCCGTCTGTGCGACTTATAAAAGGATCTTCTACGCCAAAAGAGGAGCAACTGCTGAGCTTTTTGACTCCCCGGTCATCGTACAGCAGGACCCAGCTAACGATGCCGTAGCAAACGAAGGACTGCTGCACATGCTACAAGCACCCAGGAGCAAAAAGCACCGGCTCAAATCAAAGAAGCGTGGAAGAGCGGCTGCACGAGGGCTGGAAGGCCTCAAACTGCTCTCAAAGAATCAAAGCCCAGAAAGGCTCCCACAAATCTGCTGCGGAAGCAACAAAACCAAAATGAAAATATCTGAAATGACTCCCAAGTTGAGAGAGAAGACCCATGCACGAACAGAAACGATGCACACGTGAAGCACAAACACGACAGGTCTGCGTTCTGAAGAGGATCATCTCATCTCGTGAGGTTTCCTCCCATCTGACAGTTACAGGAAATCACACTTGTGACAGAAGAGAAGCAGCAGAAATCATTCAAGGCTCCATCTAAACTGCAGAGTCGGGCGTTTACGACCGTCGCGGTGAGAAAAAAACAACCACAAGCTGAAAGAAGCAACCTCATGCAAGCCATTATCGATTAGTAACAAGCTGTTTTGTTAAAGTGCTCCAATGACTGATTGTTAAAGGAGCTGCGATTTCCTCTCACAATCATTCATTTGCCACTCGGACCGACCACAGCCGGTACATTTACACACAACCACCACCGAGAATAATCACTGAATAATAGCTAAAGAGATCTGTTCGAATTCTTGACAAGAGTTGGCAACTAGTCAAAAGGAGGAAACAGTCCAGAAGGTTTGAAAGCTTTAATTCAAAACCAATTCTGTCTTATCCAGCTCCCATTAACAGCTCGGACCAGCACAGACCACCAATAAACCAGGCAGTTTAACAGCCAGTCACATGTTTAGCAGGTTTACTGACTGAACCAGCTTTGCATTGACTAAACTGATATCTGTGGCATCCATTTTAATGTCCAACAATAGACTGTACACAAAGATGGAGGACAAGAATGCGGCCAGATCAAGAAGCCCGCCCCTGGTGGCCGAAGCGGGGAACTGCACCCCTTCCTTCCTGCTCTCCAGGGATTCGACGCGTGTCGTCCATCTTTACGTCCAGACTGAGTCCAACTCTTGGCAAGAAAATATAACATTAACCTTTTTCAAAACTTGACTGTGTGTAAATATACTTGTTTTTGCTCCGCTAAGCAGCGTTAGTTAAGAGGCGGCAGCCCTGCGTGTTCGTCCTCTCAGAGGAGAAGTTGTTCAGTGATATTTTTCTCTCTTTACACAGCGAAAAGCAGTTCAGGAGTCCTACCTTTTGGTAAACCTGAATGACATGTTTCTACAACAGAATCAGACAAAGAAACAGTGAAAATGGGGAAGGAGGAATGAGAGGAGGAAGGAGAGAAGGTGTGTGAGGAGTGTGAATGAGTGAACATAAATGTGGCCATTGGAATCATCCACACTGAAAAGGGAAGATCCAATGTTTAATGATCAAAGGATTTCAGGAGCTCATTTTCAGTCGGTCGGTTCAGGAGAGATGTCGCTGGCCTGGCTGCCACCGTTACAGACTTTCCATACTGAGAAATGGTTTCATCATTAATTTGATATTGGTCAAACTTCAGGTAACGAGAGTATAAATCCACTAAGTCTGTGGCGGAGATCAAGGCAGCGACAGGTTAAACGGGTCACAAGAGTGAAACTAACAGCTGGATTCTAATATGGACAGGAGACAATATTGTTGTATCGTTTTGAGGAAAGTTAATGACTTTGCTTGTTAATCTGAGCAGAGGTCGACTGTCTCATACCTGCGGGTGAGTTTGGAGGTCAGTTTGGAGAAAAGGTTGCTGGTTCCACGGCTGCGAGTCTGTGACAGGGGGGTGGCATCGTGGGAGAGAGTGGGTGAGGCCGGCGGCCCGTTGTATGTGGCGGTGCGCCGGTCTCTCAGGTGCCCGCCGTGGAAGGTGCTGCGGCTGGCGGTGCCTCGTGGGAAACGCAGGCGGTCCGGCGTGGTGGCGTTGGCGATGCTGTGGATCGACGCCACTGGATTCCTCTGGGCGCTGGGAGAAACAGCAACGCTGCTGCGGTGGAGGAGGAAGGAGACACGTTAGGATCTAAAGCTCGCTGCAGAACACCGCTTGATAGTTTCTCCACTGCAGATTTATCGCTGTCGTTCAGGTTCGGCTTCCCAAACGTGGGAATAGGCTGTGGGCGCGTTTCCACTGCAAAGTTCCTGGTAAATACTGGGGGCAGGAACCTTACTGGAACAGTTCTCACTGGGCCCACTTGATGGTCGTGTTTTCACTGCAGGGTGGGACCCCCTCACGAAGTTCCATTTAATGACATGTCACATGAAAGGAGCCAGTTTAGTTTAAGAGAAGGCGTCTTAAAAATGGAGCTCGTTTTGGCACTTTTCGATAAAAAAAGTTCCTGTAAATGGTCCTCCAGGGGGGGTTCCTGCAGTGGCGACACGCACCAGCGGCCCCGTAAAGTTCCTGCAGTGGAAACGCGCCGACTGACAGATTTCACGTGGATAAAACTAGACTGCAATGGAAAAACCTCAATAGTTCCTCCTTAGCTTTTAAATGGCTGATCTTAACATTTGTTCCTGCCATGGATGCAGCTAAATGAATCCTGCATGTTAGACGTCTAATGAGCTGGAAATTAACCAAATGATCTGATTAGCTGGTGGATTCAGGCTACAAGTTGTCTGTGAATGTTGAACAAAATGTTAAAACATGGAGCAGAAAGGAGAGAATGAGACTCAGTCCACCAGAAAGGGAAGAAACTACAGAATGTTGGTTACTAGAGATCATCGTCAGGTCATCCAAGGAGGATTATATCATCCATGTGAATCTTTTTTTTTACTTTAGCATCTATACACAGAGACCAATGTGGATCCGGGATCACGAGTGTGAAAGACCAAACCACAAGTATAAACTGCATGAATTCACCAGCTAAAGAGCTTTTGACGGAGACAATTTCCCAGCCTGAGCATCAAGCCATCTAAAGTCTAAAATGAGAAGAGTGAGCCGTGTCCTTATTAAACACAACAGATGATGGTCTGAGGATGCCGGGACAGCAGGGGGAGCCGGTGAGCAGAGCTCAGTCAGTCGTTTTGGACGTCAAAGGATCCAGAAGGAAGAGCTTGGGGGAGGGGGGGGGGTCAGAGGATGGAGCAGAGCTGCAACAGTTTGTTACTGCAAAAGGTTCAGAGGCGACAGATTAGATGCTCCTGATCGCGGAAAAATATTATCACACACAACTCGCTTCCTCATCAAAGCCTGACTTGGTGTGAGGATACATATTTTTCTCAGTGTACCTACACTTTTATCAGAGTCTCAAATCAAAGCCAGTAGGTACCAACAGCAGGGAAATTAAAGATAATGAGGCCAATGAGACTAAGGGCTGTGATTGGCTGACTGGATCGTGAAGCGCTGTGATCTCCTGTTTAGCTCCTGAGAGGAAGTTGGATGTTGCTGAGGGCACAAACAGGTGGAGGGAGCCGTTTGTTCCTGGTGAACACAGATTTCAGACTCTGACAACAGATACAGCTTTGACATCCATGGTTGAGCTGTGGGGTTACGGAGTGTGAAGCTGGCTGGATGTGTGGGTTAGCGTGGGGCCAGAGAGGGGCTGAGACATGAGAGGAGACGGACGGGGGAGAGTGGAGGCCCTGCCGTCTTACTTGGGCGAGCAGTAGTCCAGAGCGTAGTAGGACTGGGGCAGCGTGGCCCAGCCTGTCTGGTTAACATACAAGGGGCCGACGGTTTGATACCTCAGTCGCACCGAGCTGGAAGAGGCACCGAACGCGGCGGCCGCAAAGGCAGAAGACGGGCTAGTGGCACAAGCCATCTCAGTCATGCTGTTCATGCCATCGTCAAAAAAACCCAAAAACCCCAGCCCCGAAAACCACAAACACACAGGCAGAAATGACAAATCAGATTGTGAGGAGAGAGGAAAGTACAACAGAAAGAAAGAAGATACGGAAATGAAACAGGAAATCTTTTCTTGGATCCCGTTTTGGTGCCGACTGATCCCGATCTGAACACTCAGAAAAAGCTTTAAAAATTTGTGTAGGAGATTTCTGCATCCAAGAAAATGGTATAAAGTTGATTGTTATAGTTAAAAAAGTAAACATGCCGGGGTTCTTTTTGTTTTAAATCAGATTTGACAAAAATGCACAGAGAACTTTGAAATGACGACTCGGCTCAACCCAGACCTCCGTCTCACCTGTTCTCCTTCCCGTTGGGGATGACGGAGAGTCGATCCGCGTTGTTTCGGTCGCTGCACACGTACGTGTTCCTCCTGGTCATACCTGCAGATGCCGGGTTATTCTGCAGAGCAACAAACCCATATTAAACCCATGTGTCGATGCCTGCATCCCATCGGTGGCTAACATGAGGAAACCTCCGATCCTCAGCTTAAACCACAACAATGGCACAAATCCAAATAAAACTCCTGGACCCCGAATGTCTCCAGGACAGCAGAGTAACGATGGAGGTCACTGGTGCAGTCACTCACGCTCGGGCCGGTGGCGACACCTTTCCTGCGGTCTGGGATGTCGGCCTTGTTGGGGTTGTTGGCGTTGCCCAGCAGAGGGCTGGAGGGAGGGGCACCTCGGCTCCCCGGGGTGCCGGGCTTACGGAGCTGCACGCCGCCTTCTTCCTTGGCGCTGTTGTCCGCCGTCGAGGTCTGACTCCTCTTTGGGTGAGCCATTCCTGGAGGAACATTCTGACCAACTGCACAAAAACAACACAAGAGTGACGATGACTCAAAGGTGCCGTTGGCTCTTCTGGCACGGAGATTGTTTTTGTCTCGGACGAGACGAGGTGCATGTGGCGCTGACTCGGGACCGATGACAGCAGCAAGACGCCATAGTAACATCAGTGAAGTTGGTTACCTTTTAAAAGGTCCAAAATGGTCAAACCTGCGGTCATATTTATACCACCATTCCTGTGGTTAGATGAGTTCAACAAATAGCCTAAATATAGGGGTGTGTGTGTGTGTGTGTGTGTGTGTGTGTGTGTGTGTGTGTGTGTGTGTGTTCACAGCACTCAGCTGCATCTCCATCTGACTGAGGACATTGAACCACTTTTATGAACACTGACCAGCTGCATCAGAAGTGTGCGGACTTCGTACTCATGAGAGCCAAGTGTGATAAACCTGAGATGGTCACCTTGCTCGCTGTAGCGTCTCTGTTTGTGACTGGAGGAAATGCTCCTCTGGACTTTGATGTGGGTCGGCGACTGGCCGTTCAGCTCGCTGTTGGGTCTCGGTTTGGCCAGAGATAAGTTGCTGCTAGAGGCCGACTCAGTGGGCTCCAACTGGGAGGAAACAACACGAGACCATCACTAAACTGGCAGAAACATCCTCTTCCTAACCCTGTTCACGTGTTTTAATGGATTCCTCAGGATTCTACGCTGGGGGGTAAAGGTCTTACCTCAGAGGCCTTCCTGCCCAGCAGCAGGTAGGTGGCTGTGATCTCATCATACTTCATCTTGGCCAGAGAGTCCTGGATATCCTCCAGGTTGTAGCCCATTCCCACCATCACATCTGCACAAGTAGCAACAGCCGTTACAGATGTGACGTGCACGTATGAATTTATTATCATGCTGCTTCTAGTTTTACATTCACTGGCGGCATCCAACATTTCATTGGCAAAGTCATTTTTAATTTATACTTCAAGTAAAGTTTTAATTGAATGTCAAAAGAGAAGAAGAGACATCCACCAGCATATGGCAGGTTCTGAATATTTCATGTGTGCTGCTCAGGCCTTCCTGCAGAAGCTCGATGACACGATGAACCAGAATCACGTGTGAATTAGAAAGATGTGTGAATTAGTTCGGCCTCCACCAACCGTCAGCAGGAAGTCGAGGAGTGAAGAAACGTTTGTTCTGAGACATCAGCCGAATGTTGTGTTTAAATCATTTATCCGTGTGTGTGTGTGTGTGTGTGAAAGCTTTCCTCCCAAAGCTCCCTGTTAATAGACTTTGCTGAACAGCTTCATAATCAAAGCACATGTATTTCTGAAGGCAGCAGCAGCTGCTGAGGTGCATCACTGACATATTTAAGCTCTCCGTCAGTGGTCAGAAGAGTCGACTCTCAGCTCATTTAGAGATTTTACACTAATTATCTCTTGTGCAGCCTAAAGCTCCTCTCAGCTGCGAGCAGGAGCAGCTTCTCTTGGTTTTTAGAGACGTCAGCGAGCAGCAGAGCGGGTCTGTATTTTTAGCAAACGTTAGTTTCTAATAAAATACGCGTCCTTGAAGCAGACCAACAGATTTTCACTGCTTCCATCGCTGAAATCTGTTGTGACGCCATTATTGATGATGGTCTGCTGGTTAGGGAGATGGTTTTACATTTTCTCTGGCTTATTCATGCCAGTTGTGTTCACCTAATCCTTTTTGTTCAAGAATAAAAATCAGACTGATGCTGATTTTGTCCTCCCTTTACCTCTAAATAAAGTGTTGCATAACGGCTGCGTGAATTATTCAGAACTCAGGGAATCCTCGCCTGGACCGAGTGCCGGTTTTCTTGCACCAGCTGCGTAACCGGGAGTTTGCACAGGCGCATGTGTAGCGGCAGCCAACCTCAGCTGCTCTTATGTAAGAGCTCCCCCTCTTTGGCAGCTTTCATCTAGGGCACGATGGGGGGGGGCTTCGCTCTCCTTCCTCACTGCGTGCACGCAGCAGCACCATCACTTATCTTTATTTATTCATTTCTGGGTTTCATCTTTTGTTAAAAAGCTCTGCAGAACTGAAATGAGCAGAACGTAGGAACACGTAGGAATCTGCAGAGACGATCCCGACAAATATCAGGCAGCATCCGGACCCGAACAAATGCAGGCGACTGCTTTGAAGCCTTCACACTTCTCTTACACAACAGGAGATCACAGGCTCAGCGGCCATTAAGCTCAACGCAAACTCAAACGGCGGCGCACGTTTCCCTCTGATGGGAGAATGGAGCCGTTACATCAGAGGCACCCGTGTTTGCCGTGTCGGTACCTATTCTCTTCTGGTCTGTGATGTCCAGCTCTGGCTCGGTGTAAGGCTTCAGCTCGTCCTCCTCAAATCCTGTGTTGATCCATCGATCCTTCATGATTTGCTGCAAAAAATAAAGCGAAAGGGAGAAAACTTAAAGGTCGGGCTGGTGTTCTTGACACTGAATTTCCCTCACTTGCAGAGGACACATCTATTCCGCTCAGACAATTAGCCTGTGTGCATCTGACAACGTCGATAGCAGGAGTAGAAGGTAAGTTAGTTGTGGGGCTTTGAAGTGGGCTGCTACAACCATAAACCGTTTAAATCAAGCAGACAGATGCAGGAACCTGCTCGCCCTGTATGTTATATCACTGGTAATAACCGTAATGGTATCACTGCCACATCTCATCTCGTCTGTTTGCACCCCTAGTTTCAATTTGCAGCTGATCAATAGCTCTCTGGGGTTTTACCAAGGACAGCCAAACTAATTATTGGTGCTCATGCTCTGATATAACCAGATCTCAGGCGGTATTCTAGGACAGCTGTGCTGCCACTACAGGCAACTCTCACAGCACATGTAACACATGCTTTTAATTAGCGAGTCAACGGGAGAAAAAAAAAACTTATTCTCAATCTTATTCTCTGCAGTGGCATCATGACTTAACTGCAAGTGTAACATGTGCCGGTGTTAATAATAGGCAGGATGTTTTCCTCTCCACACAAACACGACTATTTTAGTCAGCGCAGCTGCTTTCAAGAGGAAACAAAACGTCAAAATATTTATCATCCAAATAAAACTATAATGTGTTAAATTATAGCTGTAATTTGCAGGAGGCCACTAACTCGGCGGTAAGCATCAGCTCACAAATGCCACTGTTGCTATGGAAACAATAACACTACTTTTCTACCTAGCTTCTCTTTAACAGATTTTTTTTCTTAATAACGAAGGTGTTGCCGATTATCAGTAACCTTCAACTGGTAAATGTAAAGAACAAAGCAAAAATTCTAAAAAACATGTCAAAATCAAAATGGATGATGTGGAGTTGACCAGGATGCTCGATCGAGTCGCTGCACACAGGGACCATGATGGTGGGGGGGGGGAAGCAGATGTGAAGATGGGGATTGATGGAGGGCTGCAGGGTGGGTGGCATTTCCAGGTGGTGGTGATGACAGTGCGGGCAGGGGGGTGATTGATAAGAAATTGGGTATATTTACATTTTCTGCGTCCTCCCTCACCTCGAGAGTGCCCCGCTTGGACGGGTTGAGCACCAGGAAGCGCTTGAGCAAGTTCTCGCAGTCTGTGGACATGTAGAAGGGGATTCTGTACTTTCCTCTGAGCACACGCTCCCGTAGCTCCTGCAGACAGACCATCAGGCTGTTGGTGCAGCACTTCAACACGCAACCATTCACATTTGTGCCTATCAAACAGGGGGGGGGCAGCCGTCTGCAGTCCCCTCGGTTCTACCTTGAGGTTCTGCCCATCAAAAGGGAGCGAGCCGCTGACCAGTGTGTACAGGATGACCCCCAGACTCCAGACGTCCACTTCCGGCCCGTCGTACTTCTTTCCCTGAAAGAGCTCCGGCGCAGCGTAAGGCGGCGAACCACAGAACGTGTCCAGCTTGTTGCCCAGTGTGAACTCATTACTGAAGCCAAAATCTGCTATCTTGATGTTCATGTCTGCATCCAGCAGAAGGTTTTCAGCCTGAGAACAAGAGAGAGGATCAGATATAGTTGATCTGAGGTTCAGCTACACTCACTATGCATGTTGGAGCGAACATTTTAGTATAAATTCATAAAAGCTACTGTTAAACTGGATAGTCTAACCAATTCCTGAGCCACAGCCAAGAAACAATTACAAGTAAATTAAGGAGGGGGGGGGGGGGGGGTTCACACCTGTCCTCAAAGACAAATGGAGCCTAAAGTAGCGGCTGCTCTCACATCTCCGTCCTCATGGATCATTCATGATGCTGAACACCAGAAAACAGTTCAGACGCACAGAGGCACTCGTGTTCTCGGAGGCGAGTGACTCCCGAGTTAAAAATACAGACGCATCAATATTTACACTGAGTAGTGGAAGCACACCACGGCTGCACAGAGGAGCAGGGATGTGGTGCACAACACGTGAGCGCTCGTCCCTTCCACAGAGCAACTGTGGTGCGACGCCACCGCTTTACGTGAGAGGAACGTCAAGAAAGGGCAGAACTATTAAACTATTATTATTGATTTGAGGGCTAAACTTCCTGGTTGCTGCCTACATTTCCCAGAGTCAGCTCCCACACAGGGACGCGTCTCCCCTCTGAGACAAGCGCTTCCTTCCTGCGCTGAAGCTTCAGTCACGGCCGAAAGTCAATCACATTTCTCACAACCCACCTTCAGGTCTCGGTGAACGATGTGCTTCTGGTGACAATACTGCACCGCCGATACGATCTGCAAGGAAAACAGACAAATGCTGATCGTTTCGGCGTTTGAGGATGTGGTCGATACCGAGGGGAAAAGATAAAGCGGGAGGCAGGTGGGGCTGAGGAGCTCAGGGAGGTTTAGAGAGAGCAGTCGGACTACATCTGTCACACAGGTAACAGCCTGCACTAACTGCAGAGAGCAGCTGTGACGCAGTCACCAGGCTCCAGAAATATACACGTGTCAGTTTGTTTGTTGTTATTTTAACCGTTTTGCAGTGACCTCGATACGTGATGCGACGAGTTCGCCGGCAGCTTCATCTTCTCATCAGTTTAGACAACTGAGCACTTCACATGGGGGCTTTGTTCATCAATGTTGGTGCTTTTCTGGCTTCCAAAAGGAAATTTGGCTTCTGCGTTTCAAAAGGATTATTGATCTGTGATCCTGCAGAGCATCTCTAGAGGTTCCTAATATAAACCGGCGGCGCGTTTGTTCAGCACCATGTCAAACGACTTTAAATGACTCCTGACAGTGCGTGCAACAGCTGGCGAGAGGATGAAAGGCGCAGGTTTGGATAGTTGTCATCAGTCAGTAGATTGCAGACACAGAAGCAGGCCGAAGGACAGAGGTGTGAAACCAGAGCGCTGCGGGGTACCTGTCTAAATTTAGCCCTGGCCTCTTTTTCCTTCATTCTTCCATGTGCGACCAGGTAGTCAAACACTTCTCCTGCAAAACACAAAGAGGCTGAATGAGAAAATGCAAACATTTGAAGTGAACGGTGAGGGGCACACGCCGGAAAACGAGTTTAAAAATAAGTTTTGGACACATCTGGGCTGCACCGTCCCCCATGTGCATGGTTGGAGGGGGCTTGTCCAGCGTACTGGAGCAGAGCTGCAGCTCCTGCAGGCACAAATCTGCTGCTCAGACTCTTCCCTCCCAACTATTCCTGCCAAACGGGAGCACGTTCTCTCTGCTAATTGACAGGGGGAACTACACAAAATAGCAGGCAACCGTTTCAACAGCCTGCTCCTTCCCCCCCCCAAACCGTCCGTCCCCACGCGCTCGCTCAGCACCGACCTGCAGAGGCGGTCAGAGGGGACGTTTCTATACTTCACAGTTCCGGGAAAGCAACAATGCAGCTCTGCACTCTGACTCATCCGCTAAAGACAGAACACGGCAGCGAACACGTCGTATCAGAGCCAAAGGGCACGCCGTGTTCATGGGAACGATAAAAACGGCTCATGTCAAAAGAAGCACAGCTACGAAAAGAACAGGTTTTCATATTTCAGTTTGGGATCTGCAAAGAACAACACCACACACACCAGTTTCCTAAACTCCACCTTACTAAACTCCACAAACAGGTACAACACCTGTTATTAAAAGTGTAAGATGGCGTCTTAAATGTTCTGTTCTAGCATAAAAATCAAAATCAATTGTGAACCAATTAGATTTGCCCCTAACACAATTGGCCTATGATCTGAGAGCCGTCCTCTCGGTGGTAATGCGATTTGCTCCTTGGCAGGCGGGTCTGCAGTAAGTCATCTCGGCACGTCTGGGCCTTCCGAGCTCGACCTTTCCAAGAAATCAATGTTTAGATGTGACATTTGGGTCCTGTGTCCATGTGGCTGCATTCCTGCTGGAATTATGCAAAGCCTTCCACCAAAGGGATCACTGCTGATGAAATTCTGAAACTCTCACATTTGGAGAAGGAAAACCTTTTTTTAAATGGTTACCAGTAATTCCAGGAGGCCACAGGAAGCTTGCCCAGAATGTTGGAACCTCATTGCAAATGGTTCCTGGACGTGTTTCTCCCAGATTCACATCATCTGAGCAGCTGTCACAGTTTATCCAAAATGCTCTCAGGGGACGTGGACATTGTTTTGGGGTGGGGGGGGGTGAAGCAGCCGAATCTGCTGGCAGCAAGTAATGATTTGTCTCATCATCCCAGCTCAGGCGTAATTCTCTGGACAATTTCTGACATCTTCACTTCTGTTTACAGCAAGAATTCAGGAGGTTTTATGGGCTTGATCCACATGATAAATCAGGAGTGAGTTTATACTGGAACACACACTTTATACTACAATAACATGTTTTGATAGTAATAAACCGACTGTACAGAGAGAGTAAACTTTGTCTTGTGCAGCAGTGGCAGAAGGTGTTTATCCATTCAGAGCTGATGTGACCAGAAACATTCAGCAGGCAGCGCCCGTCTCACCTCCACTGGCGTACTCCATCACCAGGTAAAGTGTCCTCTCAGTCTCGATCACTTCAAAGAGTTTGACTGAAATCAAAGAGGCAGGGATGGACGGATTATAGACAGTTACAAGGTTCAGTAGATGTTCAAATGTTGTCGGGAGCGTTCTTTTCGCAGCGCTCCATATCTGCTGCACAGCCCAGAAGCAGTTTTCCTCTTAACTGCAGCGTTTGGATAGGAAAGAGTGTGTGATGAGCGGCCGAGGGCTGCACGGCTAAATATAGACAAGGTGGGATGGAAGACGGCAAGAGAGCGGAGCGCCGCGGCGCGGGAGCGTGCTTCGGCTTTCTAAAGTGTTGCCAATTATTCCTGTAATTATAATCACATTTCTGCAACTGTGGCCGACACACAGCGGACGCTGCAGTCATTTCTGGGGAATCCCATCTGCAACATATACAAACCCGATTCATTTAAATACCGACGCTCCCACATTTTCAGCCCTTTAGCGTTTATATCAAAGGGTTCCGTTTCTCCTGTGGATTTCAATATGTATTCTTGTGCATCAGATGCAAATTTTCGAACATGTTTCAGCATCAGAAAACAGCATCGTTAATCCAACAGAAAGCTTCTTACCAATATTGGGATGATTCAGGATCTTCATTATTCTAACTTCTCTAAAGAGCTGAAAGGGAAAAAGAAAGTATTAGTAATTAAGATCCAACAGGACTATTTAACCTTTGACCCAACAATATTCAATCATTAACTTCAGTTGCTCCACGATCAATTCAGTCAATATGAACCAGGACAGAAGCAAAGTTTGACAGTAAACTACTGAATATCGATCACAGATGAATATTAGTTTATTCCAAAACATTTTTAAAATGGGCACATAGATGAACATAAAGAGGGTAAATGAAGGTGAACTTGATTTTCTGACATTTCTCATGTTATGTACGAGTATTTTACATATTCTTCAGAAAGGATAATTAAACTGGTTATTTGAGCCATTCAAACCATCACAATTGGACCTGTGAAACACTAAAGGAACCCTGTGAAGTGGTTTATTAAAATAAAAAAGGCCCCTGCCAATTCCAGGAGTCCCCGACACACGTTCGCTGATCGTCTTCAGCTCCAACAGTCGCGAGATGATTTTCACATCATTTTCCTGACAATTAGCAAAGCAGCACCTTCCGTAAATCTGCAGGAGGAGAAGCCGGCCTCTTCACCCTCATTAATGATTCATTCGCTGTTAATTACAACTCCTTCTCCCCCTCCATCACCGCCATGAAATATAAAAGGCCGTCAAACTTTAATGAGGTAGGAGCAGCCGCAGCCTGACGCTCGACCGCGTGATGGACAAACTGTAAAATCCACGCTGACGAACGCACCAGAGATCCATAGAACGGCTGCGTTCACGCGCCGAAAGCCACTCGACCTTGAAGGCAGACGGTCAAGTTCATGGAGTGACCGAGCAGCCTCCACCCTCCGCCATAATCTGGGAGGACAAACGTCAGATAATCCCACCTCGTGACAGCGCAATTCATTTGTCCGACCTCCAGTCGTCAACCCACTTTTAGGAGACTGAGGGAGACGGTGTTGTTGCTCCGGCAACAGTTAGAAAAAGCTGTCAGTTATTAAAGAAGTGATGAAACAATAAATAAAGCCCGAACAAGACAATGATTGAGGAAGTCCTCGGGCCAACGTCTGTCTGAGCCTCACACACACACACGGTGACACCGTGGTCACGTTATATAGGAACACTTGATCAGGTGTGTGTGTGTGTGGGGGGGGGGGGGAACACACGTGGGAGGCAGATGATTCCACTCATAATGCAGGTTTAAGCCACAAAGGCGTGCTTGTCCAGCCAGAACACTGCCATGATGCACAGCTAATCCATCTTGTGATCAATACAGAGCGCCTCCAGACCAGACGACACAGTCACACCAGCAGCGGAGCGTCAATAGTCCAAAGGGTGGAAGGCTCGCCACCACGGGGGCTCGGGACTAAATCCTATGGAACCATGATGCGATTTCCTGCCTGTTCTGGGGCACATTTCATTCCGCTGAGTTAGAGATGAAATCTGATTACAGCCGCAGTTACAGCGGCTCCTCCAGCAGTTATTTGGCCTCTCTGAAATTCAGCACGTTTCTGTCCACATCTGGATGAAATTACGACCCCGGTTTAATTTAACTGCTCCAATTACACAAAGTTCAGAGCAGCTCGCTGAAAACTTTGACTCCTTTTAAGTTATGTGGCCACAGAAGAAGCGATGATGTCACGAACGTTCCCTTACTGCTGTTATAAGGGAACGTTTTTGATTTAAGGAAGATTTTTTAACTTCAGTACTGGACAAACCATGAAGGACAAAACCATACTGGGTTTGTGTGTCCAGCACACATCTACCATTGATGTGTTCCAGACTCTCAGGATGATTTAAATCATCCCTGGAAACCCAACAGGATGAGTGAAAAACAATCCTGTTAACTCCGATTCGGTGGCGTTTTCATATGTGATTGGTGACATTAAGGAATATCTGCTTATATTCTGAAAAGGATTCAATTCAAATATAAAATTTCCCATCAGGAAACACATTTTGGACTCTTTGCACAGACGCTTTGTCCCTTTCTGGAAGATTTTATGGTTGTTGCTGGAGAAGAATGATGAGTCGGGCTAGACACCACTTAATAAAGAAGCTGAGGAAAAGGGAGGATGTTATCCAACGCATTCATGTTTACATTTAATCAGGACTCCACGCGTCACACTCCCACTGAACTTTGACCTGAACAACCACCTCAGCTGGTCCAGGGGACGGAGGACAGATGAGGACGTCCATTCAGCTCCTCTAAAATATCAGAGACAGAAGCTCCAAAGGAACATTTAAGGTTTAAGGGACAATAACCCCCCCGCCCCCCAAACTATCAGCTGGTTGCCAGTTCTTCCAGTTATGCAAGAGGTTGGGACACAGTGGTGCCGGGTCTGATATGGGCCCGCCCAGATAGCGGCGGCGGCTCGGTGGGAAGAAATGATCCAGGGAGGCCGAGTTACAAGTTTTAAAGGGCATTTCTTCTGAAAAGATGTAAACAAGTCAGAAACAGACTGAGGAAGGCTCAACAGGAGCAGAATTCTGGAGCGTGAGGAGAAGAACCGAGTCCTGTGATGGAAGTTTGGAGGCTTCAGAGGTAGATTACAATGGGAACTCCATGAATAGATTAATAAACAGTCAAATGCACCTCATGAATATCCCTCAGCAGAGAACGGAAGCAGGAGCCAACTGTTCCTTTCCCATCAATTACCACAGTTCCCTAAAATCCATCACCAACCGAATCCATGTCAGGATTTCCTTGGACAGAAATATAACAGGTAGTCTATGAATAGAACCACGAGAGCCAGAGGAGACTTTTCATGTGCCAATCACTTCAAGCCTTAGCATTTTCACGCACCTAAAATAAACATGAGAAGGAAATGTAAAACCCACGTGAGGAACCGGAAAAACAACCTGACAAATTCCTCAGAGTCGCCCCTTGGTTGTGACAAAGCGGGAAGGTAAAAACAACACGGCCGGTGGACAAAAGCCACACGCTTTGTGTTTGTGTGCACGCCGCTGTCATGACTCAGTGTTTTTCTGTCAGCCGTGTCACAGCCAGCACCAGAGGGCCCGGGCCTCCAAGATACAAAAGCCAGAATCAATGGAGCTTTGGAAAAACTGATGGAAAACCACGAGCCGATCGCTGAGCAGAGTGACAGGCGGAGGCGTGGGGCGAAGGGGAGTCGGCTCCACACACCATCCCCACCAGCACCCCCGTTCTGATGAGCTGCAGCGGCCGGGTCGATACCAGCCGCACTTCCCAGAAACTCTTCCAGACCGGGGAGGGAGCCCGAATGTACTGATCAGACATCTCTGCTGCTAACGAGTGTGATCACACACGCAGATAACAGCAGCAGGATTAAAGGCAGCTCGGTGAAACTGCTGTTCAGGGGAGTGTTCACGCTCCACGTCCTCAATTTGCATTTAAAAAAGACCCCCCCCCCAACATATACACTCTTTTTTTGGAGTTGGCTGATTTAAAACCCTACCAAGTTCAGTGATGCCATGAAAGTGGAAAAAAGACAACCAGATGCGAGGCAAACTTTTAAATTCATGTGGATAAAATAAGCAAACTGTGCTCCTGCATTAATTCAACAGTCACACAAACCAGTCGGTCCCTTCGGCCGCCTGTTACAGTTTAAACAAGCTGTCCAGGCTGCAGCATACTGGAACATGAACTCAGTCCCAGCATGCTTTGCTTCCTGTTTGCACAATTAATACCCAATCTGCTGTGCCTGATGGATTTATAAAGGAACTCAGCCCAGCAGGACGCCGAGGAGGAGGCAAATTACCTTCTGAAGGCTGTTTGGGTTCAGCTGGGTCTTGTCTATTATCTTTATTGCCACCTGTGGAGAGAGAAAAAAGACAAGTGAAACTGAAACCGCACCAGAGGAATAGAGGTTGTTGTGTGTGGGGCGACCGCAGGGTTTTAATTTAAAAGAAAAACGTGTTCATGCTTCAGTGGTTTTAGCGATTAGCACTAGCTTGGAGAGTCCGCCTCCACATGAGCGTTTCCTGTGGCTGTGACGCGATGTCACCTGGCTGCCTCTCTGCTGTGACCAAACGGATCCGCTAGCAGCACCAACAGCGGAGGACATGGAGCCGTCACCTCTGCTGATGATGCCGCGGAAATGACTGAACTGTCCGTTTGTACGAGAAAGAAACAGACGCGGCGACGACCGAGGAAACGGGTCTACGATGGACGCGTCTTCCGTTCGGCTGTTTTTGCAAAACCAGGATATCAAAAAGGCACAGATGGGTACATCAGTGCACGTCCGTGCACGTGGCTCACCTCTCTGCCTGTGAGGATGTGCCGAGCCAGCTTGACCTTGGCAAAGTTGCCCTTTCCGATGGTCTTGAGCAGCCGGTAGTTGCCCACGTGAGGCTGCTGCGGCTCCTCGGAGCTCCGGGATCGGACGCCGGTCCTGGCGGAGCGCGTTCCGATCTCCTGGCGGCCATTAGTGTGCGTCGTGTGCTGTGGACCGAGACAAGAAGGATTTAAACAAGTTTTCTCCACCTCTGACATTGCATTGTCACGTCTGTATAGTCGTGCATTTAATCAAAACATGGAGGCGTGCATGTTGTGCGTCTGCATGTTTACCTCGCCCGCTCTGATAAACACACGGCATCCCAGCATGCATTGCGAAGCCTTATCCTGACTCACGCTTTAATGAAAGTCACGTTCACAAGTAACTGAGGGCTTAAGTGAACGCGTGTGACCCTTTTTCTCCATTAGCATCACTCCCATTAGCTTCCCCTCCAGCATGGTTTAGCTACTTCAGTTTGAAAGTGTGAAAAGGCAGAAGAATAAACCCAGAATAACTGTTGCATCCTGGGTTTTAAACTGCAGCCAAACTGCTGGTCTGATTTTGTTGTGCTCCCCTCTGGCAGCAGCACAATTCAGCTATTGATTTCTTTGGGTGCTGCTGTCAAAAGCATCCCTCCGTGTCCCGACGGGTCATAAAAATGTGTACGGCATTATTTGACAGATATTTGGCGTGGCCACGGCATCGACTTTATGGCATTAACAGTGATGGGACCCTCTGCCCCACCCAGCTCTGCCCCAATCCCCCCCCCCATCCACAAACCCAACTGACCCCACTGACTAAATGAGGATAAAAAAACATCCGTGAATACTAAATTTCAAGGCAATTCCAAAACATATCTTAATATTCTCCTCAATTTCAAACCTCGGTGCACAAATCTGAGCAGAGAATCTTTGCAGCCATCAGATTTCCTGTTTTTTTTCCCATGTTTTTGAGAGAAAACAGCCAATAACAAATGCAACAAATCACAATCAACCTCCAAGAGTATTTGAGAACTTCAAGAAGCGATAAAGCATCACAAAGGAGAATAAGGTTACCATTAGAAACTGACACAGCAACAAAAACAAGTCTTTGTTAATTCTGGTAACGATAAGGTCGCAAAACCAATGTGTTTTCCAAGTCAATACTTCCTGAAAGTTAAAGAGATGAAAAAGCTGCTGCTCTTAATGTGCCGTTTCCTTTTCCGTGGTTACTCACAAAGCTGCGGTGTCTCCTGGCCGCCTGCGTGCCCGTCATGTTTCAACAGGAAAATGCTCGGCCCTGCTGATGATGCCCATAGAAAATCCCACAACACCAGATTTTCCCTAACTCTGAGCCCAGATAACCACTGAGAGACCGGGGAAGGGGGGGGAATCAAGCAACGAGCTGATCAAGCTGCTACTGGAGGAAATGTCCCGGAAACCAGGACACACTCCTTCAGAATAAGAGTCAGTTAATGCCTGCAGCTGGCGAGTCCTGACAAAAATAAAGGATAAATATTGGCTCTAGTAATAGACAACGATCCTCAATTAAGGGTGGATATATCATCATCCGATCCACTGACTGGTTACACACAGGCTTTTCCAGCTGCTTTGGTTTGATTACGAAGCTCCTTCAACACCCATTTCTGCCTGCAGGGATCAATAGCTTTGGCACACGTGAGCAGCCTCAATGTTTCCTTTGTGCTGGATAAAACTTATCTCCTGCAGACATGTCATGAGGTTCACGTTGTACCACTGAATGAGCTGTGTGAAAGACACAACTCAATGGACATAAAGATAGCTGCACTTCAGCGTGATACAAATCAAAAAAGGTAACACACAAGGGTCAAAATATACAATTCACTCAATGCACGTGACCATAAGCATGATTATAATGAGAGGACTCTTCCTGCTGTATCAAGTTTGGATACAACACAAACTTACTTTTACTGTTGGGCCTTATTATATAAAAAAATGATAATAAAACTAGGTTTGCTTCTATTGTCCTCAATGACTAAAAATGACTTTAGAGTAACTTAGATTAGAAAAGACTCGCATTGCATCCATTGTTTATACAATAACTCAATAATTTTACGGAGAGAAAAAAAACAGTCTGGGTCATGATCCGTTTCCAATGTTAAAAAGAAAACTCTTAATCTGAAAATCTCGACCGGAAGTCACATAAGTCACGTTGTTGAAGCGCTTGGCGAGAGTTACTTGAGCAGGATGTTCTGTTAGACACGGGAGGGCGGGGCTAAACACGTCCATATTTGGAAGCTGAACGGCTGAAACCTTTGATTGACAGCTGGAAAAGCCAATTGGGGGCCAGAACAGAGTCTACTGTTGCCTGCCAGAAACAGCAGTCAAAGTACTGTAGTTATGTTCGTCGTTGGGCCTAAATATCCCGAATACATCTCTAGAATTACAGCAAAACTTGATGCACAAATAACACTTGGTGTTCTTTACGCAATCAATCTTAACAGCAAAAAGGTAACACGACCGGATGTGCTTAGGCTTGTTTATGATTAACAAAGTAGAAGGTTTAGCTTTCAAGATTAAAATTGGAGCGAAACACCATTACCCGGCTGTAATTTATATCGAATATACGCAGTCACAATGCAGCAATTTCGGTTTGTTTAAAGCACAATCCAAAGTGCAGCTCGCTATAAAACAAGCCTTTCTACTTACACTTTCCGTCACCTTTTCGTTGACCGTCGGTAAAGGAGTTTTTGTTGACATCTTTCCCGTTTCCTCTTCCAACAGTCACCGTCTGTTGTCCAAAAATCCACCCAGAATCGTCCTCAGTGCGACCAAAATGCAGAATATGGCTTTGCAGCTCTCTCCGGGGGAAACAGTTTCAGCATGGATCGTGACAATGTTCAAACCAGACCGGACGTGTTAGTGTCGGGCAGCCGAACATAAAATATCCTCTGCAAACAGCAAATTAATGTGCTACCTCTTTACATGGCACGTATTAAACCATTCTAGTCTGTGCTCAAACTCGGCAGGAAAGCAAAATCACTGTCCGTCTGGGTTTCGGTCCAGTCAATCGAACTCAAGTGTAGTTATGGGGCTCCCAAAAATTCGCTCAGCGTTACAATGCTACTCATTTAACTCTGTCAAGAAGCAAGTCCTGGCGCCGAGGCTCACGGCTGGATGTTTGTTGGAGGATTCAAATGGTTCTGGTGGCTGAAATACTCGCCGTGGACTCGGTTTCTTCCATCTCCGACGGCCCAAAGTGAAGCTGCTCCGTCTGGTTTAGGTGGGACCAAAATGGCTACTGAGCGGCTGGAGCGGCTGGGCTGGATTAAGACGCGTTCACGGACCCGTGTCAAGCTCAGACTTTAGAGCTTCGCAAGCCGCGGTTTGACAACCAACTGTTGCTTTCCGGGGAAACAAAACTCGAGGTGGAAGCGACTGTTATCATTTATAGATGGCATTAAAAAAATAGGAGTTAAACAAAAACACATGTGAGATTGAACTTTCGACTGTCACATTTAAATTGGCCATTTTGTTGCATGTTTAAAGAGCATTTACAATATTCATTTTCCAACATTTTAGTTTGTTTTCTGTTTAGTACTTCCGTAATTTGTGTGTTAAGTTTCAGAGTTCTTGCCTCATATCTATTTTGACAGATGATAGACATGTTTCAAAGTCACTGCAGTCTTATCGTCACTCATTCTTGTGACCTAACCATCTCAGGGCTGTCTTGAGGGACTCATCCAGGTCTAATGGAGAGTAAAGTGGACTGTTGAAAGATGGGTTCAGCTCAGCACTATTTTTGCTGTACTGGGTCACCAGGCGGTCAATGTCTACCCTCCGGAGATGAATCCAGAGAGGGTGGTGACCTCCAGGGGCTAAACTAACACCTGACTGGGGGTGTGGGTGGTGGTAAATAGGGAGAATGTTGAGAGGAGAGATTGACTGCATCCTTGGAGGAAGCTGGTGCTGATCACCCTGCAGTCTGAGATGTTTTTCCCAGCTTTCCATGCTGTTTCCTGCCAGACAGGAAGTCTGTGGTCCACCGGCAAGGGGAATCTGGCACCTTTTCACAGTCACTCCTTTTTAGGTCTATTTCTATTCATGGGTCATGTATTGGATGTACTGCTATCAATCCACACTATGAGTTTGCCGATTTTTACACCGCGAAAGGAAGAAAAACACGGACCGTAAGTTACGTGGTATAGCGAATAGGTCACTGTAATATCCAAACGCACTTGAATGCAGCATTAGCGAACCCGGTTCGGGCGGAGGAAACCGACACCGAGCGAAGTGTCATCAGCAGCCGAGAGGAAACGGCTCTGTGGGGATTCCTTTGTTCGTGTGGCTCATGAAAAACTAAGAAAGTAACGCGGAGCAACGTCGCTACTTCCTCTTTAGTTTCGGATTCAAGTGAGATCAACGCACCGTTTTGACCCCCCAGAGCCAAAGATCCGCAACTGTTGTGAAGTTCTGGGCCATAGTTCGGTTCAACATAGAAGTTCAAGTTCAAAAGCAAAAGTGATTGAAACATAAAATTTTCTACAACCCTTGACACACCTGCCTCGCTGTGTTTTTATTATTAAATGAAAATAAAACAAAACAAGAAACAGTCAAATGTGCTGATAGTAAAACATTATTTATTGACTGGAAAAATATAGGGACCAAAAAGAGGAAGTGTGCAGTCAAAACAATCCCAAAGCGACCTTGACATGTCAGAGTTAATGTGCAGCAAGTAAAGCACTATAGTAAGTCATGCCATAAAGCAGAGGATGGTGGGTGTGGGCCGGGATGGGGGGGGGGAGGAGGGAAAAGGCCAGCTGTTTAGTTGAGACGGCATCGCAATTCAAAGCCACAACACAAGAAAATCAAAAATAAAAAGCTCCTGGGAGTCTCTTAGATTGCATCGATGTCGATATCATCCTCCTCCTTCTCAGATGCTTCTGGTTTCACCGTCTCCATCTTGAGCTCACGGGCGGAGGGCGAATACACCACCTGAGGACAGAGGACACAGCTGAGCACATCCAGAGGCCACGTCTGAAATATCACCAACCCATTTGTGTCAACAAGTAAGCAGAATGTCTCCAGACTCGTCCCCTTGTCCACACGCAGTAATTAAGGGCCAGTAACATCTCTCCAGCAGGTAACAGGAAACGCTCATCTTGTTCTGGTTTGTTTTTAAAGGCGTTTTACAGCGTCGACATCGTCTGTCTCCCTCTGCTGGCAGCGGAGCTAATTACAGCCGAGGTCCAGGTCACGTCAGTCTGACCCGGTTAGATCACCTTAAGCAGGTGCAGAGAAGCTTACACTCGCAATTCACACGGAAACCAGCAAATAACCTCACCTCTACGTTCTCATCCTCCTCCTCCTCCTCTTCCTCACTGCCCTCGCTCTCCTCTTCAGCCTCCTTCAGCCATTTGACAAAAGGAGCAGCCTTGGCGTGGATCTCTTTGGCAAGTTCCTTGGAGACGTACTTCTTAGAAACCTGGTGGATTTGAGGGTTGTGAAAATCAAAAACACACATTTCAGCAGCTGGATTACCTATAAAACATCTGTGACAGGCTCACCTTCTCTGCCCAGGCAAAAATGACGTCCTCCTCCAGCAGGTCAGCGTCGTAGAGCTCTTTAAGGATGATAGGAACACGAGGCAGCAGCTGAACCTGGTGCAGCTTCACAACACACTCGAACCCCCCCAGCAGATACTTTTGGGCTTTCTTGTTGTTATGGCAGAACTAAAATGTAAATAGAGACCAGCGTTAGGTTCCTTCTATTGAGAGGTGAAAGGATCTGAAGGTCAGACTAATCAATGGAATCGGTCAACGAGTCCCAACTTACGCGCAGAAAGTGGCGTTTATACTTCTTGATCTGGTCTCGGATGTTCTCGTTAAAGAGCAGCTCACTCAGGATGAGGGGGCCCATGGCCTTAACGTCCAGGCGCTCCGCCTCTGCCAAGATCTCCTTGTCGGCACCGTCGATGGTTTTGTTCTCCTTCCTTTGCTGCCAGTCAGAAAACAGCACCACCGTAAATGAGCAGGCACAGACGTCACCACAGTTGAAATACTACACAGAATATTAGTCACCAAAACCATTTTTAACATTATTCCTTTTCCTTCTGGTGATTTACTGTTGAGAAACTAAACATGCAACCTTTGATCGACCTGTTCAAACAGGGACTTGTTCTGATCCTGCTGGTTTCAGTGATGAATTATTCACCACAGCGGCTCAGAGGGCTGAAGGACACATCCTGGAGGCCACAGCCTTTAAATCAACAGCTCACATTTGGGTTTAGCTCGGTAAACAAGCGTCCACTGTCACCAAGAGGTGACACCTGGACCTGGTCCAGGTAACTCAAGCTCAGCTCCAGTCCGGCTCTGGCCCACAGATGCTGAGGGTATTCAACCGGCAGCCTCGGTACAAGCGTACAGTCTGACGCTGCTCACTTTGACAAAGTTGTAGAACAAATTGACCCGCTCTTCCAGGGGTTTCTCCAGATCCTCGCTCAGCGTCAGGTTCTTGGCGTGGTCGCTGATTTCCTCCATGCGCCGCCGCTGCGCCTCCTCCGTGGTCTCCTCTGCCCAGTCCTCATCTTCATCATCGCGATCCTTCGCACCAGACAGGAGAGGTCAAAGTTTACACGCAGCAGCATGAAGCGGTACATCGCGTAACCTAAACGTCAGGCCAACGTCACAGGGTCAAATCTGGTTAGTTCAGGGTTCCTATGACCAAGAGGACACGAGTCCATCGAACAAACAGCAGCAGTCAGACTGCGTTTCCTGTTGTGAAGGTACAGCTGCTCTACTGGAAACAGCAACTTCAACAATGGTCAGGAACCATTCAAAGCCCAATGAAACCCACCACAGCTTCAGGGGCGTCGATGTTGTCGTGGTTTCCAGCCTCTCCGCTGCCCGAGCCGTTCTCTTTGTCTTTTTTGCGGTTCTTTTTCTCTTTGTCTTTCTTTACAGATGCGGATCCACTATCCGTGCTTTCTGTGATGGTTGAAAAGTAAGGAAGTGGCATGAGCCAAAGTTATTTTTATCTCCCCCGGACGGGAACAGGTGAAGATATTTGAACGAGAATCTCACCAGGTGGGTTTTTAAGAATGAACGTGCAAAGTTTGTGTCTGGTGTCTAGCATGCCGCGGTATCCACAGGCCTTACAGGAAGTACCAATGGTTTGTTTCTTGGGGTTGACATGCTGGAACGAGAGGTTCTCCTTTAATCATGTGTCTCAGCGTTCACAAGCGTTACAGATGCTGCCCGAGACTCACCAGATCAGTTTCAGGGTTGTCGCACTCGGCACACAGCACAAATTTTTTGATGAACCCATCAAGCATGTCCTGCAACTTGTTCGCCTCGTGGGATCCGTTGACGATGTAACGGTCATTTTTGGTATCAAACTGGGTCTGAGCGCCGAGTTCACAACCAAAAAACTTGGTCGGGTCTACGAAAGAAAGCCGATATTTTAATAAGCAACAGGTTTTACCATTCCGACAGGACAGAGAAAAGCGAAGGCAGTACTGACATGTTGGAGGCCTGTTCAACGCCTTTGCAACGTCAACCATGTTGACAATGACCGTCTTGATTCCATTCCCTTTGCCTTCAACCTGGAAGCACAACAACAGAGGACTGGTTCAAACACCATCCAGAGAGGTTCACTAGTGAAACCAGCCTCGGGAAAGTTACCTTGGCAATCAGACGGGGCATCTTGTAGCGATAGAACTGGTCTGACACGCTGCGGTTGACGTTGACAGACATTTTGGATGGATGTTAGCACTATCAGTAAGATAAAAGGATCTTGGTTGGGGATTTTTCGGGATCTTCTGTCTGGAAAAGAGGGGATGACATAAACGACTGCAAGCGCGCTCGGTCTCTGACATGAAAAACGCTGTGCCGCTGTGGCCGCAAGCTCCTTGCTTGAAGGCTAGATTTCCACCACACAGGTTCCAACGGCTGCGCAACAGCTCTGAAACAGAGAGACAAATGCATATCAATATCTAATCCAGAAAGCTAGTTAATAGTGAACTCGGTGGAGAGGACATGCTGGTGTGAGAGAACAGGATGGGTGATTTACCGTTTCAACCCCTAAATGGAAAAGCCTTAAAAAGGAGTAGCCTATTTGGCCACTGTGAGAGAATCTTAGTACTTCCCTAGCGTTTATAATGCTATGCAATTATACGGAATGAATAAAATAAACACACACACGAGTCACATCACTGAAATAAAATCCTTCTCAACTGCCGGGGCGTTCAGGTATGACTACTGGGTGTCATAGATGGCAGATTACCAACAGAAGCAGCTGTATCCAGCCGTGACCCTTAAATACTGCTGACCACACTTGTTACAGCAAATATCTGCGTGATCCCCGGGTGGGTAAACAGGACAGACGCCAAACCCTGCGGCAGGACGGGGCGCTTTGTGTCCCTGGAGGTACCAAACAGTGGTGTGAAAGACCATTGTCACAGATGAGGGCCACGGGTAGGTCACACGGGGCCTTCTCTTGTCATTAGGTCAAAAACGGGAGGCCTAGCAGCTGCCACACACGTCCGGCACAAAGCTGCTGGAAAGGTGGCTGCTGGTTACGGGGCTTCCGCGGCGTGGCTGCCCACCAACGTCTGAATAACTCTTTTAAATGTGCCCAGAGCCGAGGTGTCCCAGAAGGGCACAGGTCGGGCTATTTCGGAAGGAAGCTAACTAGCTTAGCTCAGCGCTTGGTGCAGAGTGCGTCACAGCCAGCGCGCACGAGTGGAGCGCCTGGGAGGCGCCATTTTGATCGAGAGCGGCTACGATCCCTTATTACTGCGCCACAGCGCTCGCGATCACCGTGCTTATCTAACGAATTCGCGCAGCATATGTCGCGTCAAAGGCTCGGCTGGTGTGAAAAGTGGCTCCGACAACTCACCGTTTTCGCAAAACAAAGACATAAACACAACGCTGATCGTCCAAGAGCCGCAGTGAACGGTGGTCGATGGCTGGTGCTGAAGTTGTATCGATTGCAGCAGGGTTCTTAATGGTTCTTTGCCTTTCAAAAGATGCACCGGTCAACCCCCTAATGCGTCCAAACAGTGCAGGTGCCAGGCTCACAGACAGAAGGCTGCTATCCAGAACGTCCTCGGGGTTTGGGGACCTGGGGGCGGAAAAACGCGGCGTTAACACCCGGAGCTACTAGCATCTTCCGTTGTGACAGTTCCCCTTGTTGAATGGGGCGATTACGTATATTATCTGATGGTAAAAAAAAAAAAAATCAACAACACCAACTTAAAACCACACCGTGAACCATTTTAGACCGATTAGTTGTGCGTGGCTTGTAACCCAATAAATAGATGGCGTCAGCCCCGTAAGATGCTCCAAGTAGCGTTAGACGGGAATTTTATCAAATGAACCAATTTAAGAGCAGATTAAATGAGACCGGATCCTTAATTAGGCACAGCTACCCGTATAAGTGATTACTAATTCGTCGTCAGCGCGTCTGTGATTAAAAAACGGAAGAATATAACGCTAAAGCTTCAGGAAATAGACACATCCTGCGGTTAGAAGCCAAGCGTTGACGACTGGGAGACAATTAAATGAAGAGTGTCGTTTAACTCTGGGTAGCTGGCTTCATTTTCTAGTCTGAAATCCACGTCACGATAAGCACAGCGTAATTACCTGATTTCTGTCCGCACCTTACCTCTCGAATGTTCTGGGAAAAGCTGCTAAATGCGTCGCTTTAACCTACTATCGTCAAGAGAACGGAAGCAAGGGCAGTGGTTACCGTTTCCGGTTATGACAACGCCTTCAAATTTAAAGCATGGATAGATCTTTAACCTAATGCATGAAAGGATCATTTTTGACTGGAAACATTTGTGGGACATTTGTTTTAAATTACAATGTTTGCAATTTGCGCAAGTATAACCACGAAGAGTGGCCCCACCCGCGGCGTGGTCTGCACGTCAACAAGTTTCTTTTATTTTGAAAGGCTACATAATTGTGGTTCCTCATCGGATGACGCAATGACGCTGTACGTGCAAAGGTGCTTCCTGAAATTGACTCGCGCAAGCAGCAAGATAGAAGATGGTGAGTAGGAATTTCCTAAAGTCAACATTTTTCCCATTTAACGTCCAGCTTTTGAACCACTGACGTGCATGATGTTGCCTTGGATTGGACGCTGTCGTGGAGATGGTGGCGTCGAGGTTTGAGCGCGTCCACGACGCCTGTTTCCAGGTTTAAACGTTAGCTTCATTCCGAGATGGAGCAACGGTCACATGACAGATGGACACTTTCGTCCCTATTTTCACACTTCAGCCCTGGAAACGCTCCTTCCATCCGCACAACTCGGTTTTGCTCTGTCAGATTTATTTTCAGCTTTTTATTGATCGTTTTATTAACGCTGTCAATTTTTAAAATGTTTTGCGGTATTTAGATGTGCTAGCGAGCTGGGCTAACGAGCTAGCTTCTGTGGAACTTTTTATTTTTCATAACCGAGTTTTCAGCCCAAATGTAAATGATTTAATCATCACTACTACGTGCTACAACTGACGCGCTCAGCAGTTAAACATGCACGTAATTCACCGATTTGTCCCGTCTGAGCAAAGTGACTGTAAAAATGGTCAATTTTCTGTTGTTAATTTATATTTCTGGGTTTTGATCCACTTCCATTCATCGTATTGAGTTCTTTGATGTGCATGCACGTTTTTGCATTTGTCTTTGACCACGTTTACTTTATGATTATCACTAACATCACCCATTAACCATTGATTCTGCCACATTGTTTAATTTTCTTGTGTTTTTGAGTGATTCATAACTGCTAAGTTAATCCATTCACTTTTTAACTTTTCGTTTCTAATTTCAGTTTAACTTTTGGTGTTTGTTCTTGATTTTACCTCTCCATGCACATTGTCTTTCTCCACTATCTCACCACTTTCCTGCACCTCCTACCTTGCCTGTCTCCAATCATCCAGGCCGGTCATCGGGTAAGTGTCCTCGCTCTGTGTTGGATCCCTCTTCTGGCTCTTCTGCCTGGCGTACTAACACGATATTGCAAAGTTTTGCAGTCCACCAACGTATCGACTTTGCAACGAGCTCAGCTTTCAGCATCTCTTCTTTAACATGGAAGTAGAACGTTTGGTATCACGGTTTGGTAGCGAGATACAAGTGAGGTGAAAACTGTCCGAGGTGTTTGGAGGACCTGATGGGTCTTTTAGGTCATGTTCAAAGCTTCAGTTGGACAGGAAATTTACGGTTGAGGTCGATGCCAGTGGTACAATACGGTGTAGGGCTGTAGTGATGCAAAGCCACACAGATTAGTAGGTTGCTTGGAGTTCAGAAAAGCCTCTCAGATCCCTCAGCCGGACCAGTCCCGACTTTCTTTTTAGGAGCAGTGGTCTTTGCACCAGTAGGTGCCTGTAGGGCTTCCTCACAAATGTCTGAGGACAGGAGAACTCCCAGAGGAAGCCCGTCCCACCAGGGGTCTCGTCTTTAACCTTGACAGTGATGCAGCCATCCCACATCATAATATCGTATTCGGTTATATTGAAGTTGTCTTTAGTCAGGTTAAAATGGTCCCAACAACAGATATTGAGTGTCTGAAATCTGTTGCCGATGCAATTCAGTTGATTTCCAAGAAAAATAACTTCTTTTGACTCATGTATTTAGTGTTTATACTGGTAGTCAACCTTAAAGTATCCAAATATATGAATCCACTGTTGTAATTCTGTTTAAATGATGGTCACATTCCAACAGTTTGAATTCAGGCACTTGATATACTTGGTTTGTTGTGTAACCTTTCTAATCTACAAGCTTGTGCCGCTTGATTAAGTGTGATGATCTAGCATTTTAACCAGGGGCAAGTTTTGGGGGTATGAGATAATTTAGTAATTTTAAAGTCAAAGTGCACGATAGTGACAGATTAATGATGAGAAGCGAATAGAAAAGCCCTGCTGGCGTCTGCTCAGCCCACTGAGAGGACACCACAGAGCACTTTGCTTGGCCCACTCCCTTTTTGACTTATCTTTGTGTGATGTCACAGTTGGTCCTGGTGTTAGGTGACCTGCACATCCCTCACCGATGCAACACCCTGCCGGCCAAGTTCAAGAAGCTGTTGGTCCCCGGGAAGATCCAGCACATCCTCTGCACAGGCAATCTCTGCACCAAGGAAAGTTATGACTACCTGAAGACGCTCGCCGGAGACGTCCACATAGTCCGGGGGGACTTTGATGAGGTCTGTATAGGATTTTGGGAACAGCATTGGAATTATTGAGGGGGCTCATAGAAACCAACATGCAATTAAACACAAGAGGTTGTCGTCAAATATTCAAATGTTCCCTGTCAGAACCTGAACTACCCCGAGCAGAAGGTGGTCACTGTGGGCCAGTTCAAGATCGGGCTCATCCACGGGCACCAGGTCATCCCCTGGGGCGACATGGCCAGCCTGGCACTCCTCCAGAGGCAGCTGGACGTAGACATCCTCATCTCTGGACACACACACAAGTTTGAGGCTTTCGAGAACGAGAACAAGTTTTACATCAACCCTGGTTCCGCCACAGGGGCCTACAGCGCACTGGAAAGGTAGATGTCCTGCAGGTGTAACCGCAGAAGTGGTGAGGGAAAGACGTGAAACGTGCCTGTCTTCTCTCTTTACAGTAACATCATCCCCTCCTTCGTATTAATGGACATCCAGGCGTCAACAGTGGTGACGTACGTTTATCAGCTGATTGGTGACGATGTGAAGGTGGAAAGAATCGAGTACAAGAAAACTTAAAGGAAGGTGGGACGAGGAGTTTGGTTTCCATTGCTCAGCATTGTTGCTTCCCATCCACCAGGGGGCAGCATCTCTCCTGCAGTCATGTTAGCTGGTCAGTCGGCCAACTCTGAACAACCTGTGTATTATATTGTGTATACGACATCAGCATTTGCTTGAAACCAAGCTGTCACAGTAATTGAGAGAACGCAATAAGATCACATGTATTTGTTTTCCAAAGGATTATTTGGTGCCATTTTCTTTTACTTATTTTTGATCTTTGCATTTATTATTTCCTGTACATGGAAACAACTAATCAGGCCTTTAGCTTCAGGTAGTCGGCCTTCTGTCATTTATTTCCCCTCCACAATAAAGGTCTAATTTCACCAACTCTCTGGTTTTGTCTTAATTCCAGTGATGGAAAAAGAGCATGAAAATTCATGAAAATAAGGACTGAAAAAATCCTCACACATGGTCTGAATCCTCTTCCGCACAGCTCGTCCAAAAACCACCCTAAATTACTGTAAGTTGATGTTTCAGTTCCTGTAAATTAGCTTTGCAGTTGTTTTTGTCGCCGGACCGGAGGCCACCGAAGCTGCGGTTCAACCACTGAACAGCTGAAAGTGAAGCTGTTACTGGACGTTCTCCGAACACGCGTCGTCCCGTCCTGCGATGCAGAGAAGACCGAGAGAGGCGTCCAGCTCTTCCTCCTCCAACAGTCGGATCGTGGCTCCTGGATACAACAAACCCGCTGAAGCAGAACCACAGTCTAAGATTTGTACGTCTGATTAAAGAAATACGCCTACTTTGTCTTGAGGATGAGCTTTTTTTTCTTCGGATTGAGGCGTTGGAAGGTCTGTTTTAAGGGAAAGAGGCTAATTTTAAACTGTTTTCAATCGTTTCACGAAGGTTTGGAATGTGCTCCTCTCACCTGAATGACGGGGGGCTTCTGTCGGCACGTTTGGAGTTTGTCTTTTTATTCTTGACTTTTGCTCCAGGACAAAGTTCAGCTTGAGTTTCGTTGCCGTGGACAACCCCCAGACCGTCGGCGCGGGCGCCCACAGAGCGGCTGCCCCCTGGAACAGAGTTACTGAGCAGCTTCTGACAGTGGAAGTGAAACTGCAAACCAAGTTAAAGAAGGTCGAGTCTGAAAATGCCCAGAATTGAAGAAGAGCCATTTCGGTGTCTGCTTCTCTATCATGTTGATGATAAAATAAAGCGATTAAACAAACAGAGAAATCAAAGTGAAACCACTTTAATGGGGATTGTGCCTCTAAAAATAGTCCCACGGCAAATAAAAAAAGGGGAAACCCCAGAATAACAGGAGACTTTGGATTGACCGATAACACGAGTGTGGTGTGGAGACACCGTCTTCTATCTGAGCAGTTCTGGACCACAAACTATGGAATCTATCGACGATCCATAGGTTTACAGCCTGGTCCTGCTCAAGGTTTCTTCCTGTTAAAGGGGAGTTTTTCCTTGCCACTGTTGCTTGTCTGGGGTCAGGCCCTGGGATTCTGGAAAGCGCCTTGAAACAATTTTGATTGTATAAGACGCTGTATAAATAAAGATTGATTTGATTTGATTTTGACAGTCCTCACCTGAGGGAGTGCACCTGTGCAACACGTTCATGTAGTGCTGCGTGATGAGGCCACGGACGTGCGTGTCGCTGTGCGAAGCCGCAATGTTGCACAGGTACTCCCTCTGAGCTGGGGTCAGCGCGGTGTGCTGAGGTCAAGAGGTCAGAGGGGGATGAGTGGGAATATAAAAGATGCAGCATCTTATATGACTTGGAGCACCAACAGTGTTTTACAATAAGGTAGACAGACATGCACGCCTGTCGCTTTGGCGGACATCAGCCAGTCGTACCTTGAGGAAGGGGGCCGTGCTCACGGCTCCTGGGATGGGCAGCGCCGCGTCCTGTTGGAGCCTCGCCGCTGTGTTATCTGTTAAAGCTGTAGGGATACAGAAGATCCACAGCAGATCAGGAAAAAGGAGATTTTATTCTGGATTTCCTGTTCTGACATTTAACAGGGCTGAATTTGACGGTGAGCCGACTTCATCCGGCTGATTTTAAGCTGCTTTTTTAAACTATTCTGTGGTTAAAGTGAGCTCTCGTTATCTTCCTTCCTGCACTGTAACGTATCAGGTTTGACCCAGCTGAGGTTTAGGATTTCCCCTCCTTTTCCACCGGTCTTATCACGCTGCCGTGTCACCAGTACAAAACCAGATTCTCCAGTTTCGCCTCCAACGGGACACCTGGGTCCACGCCCTCAGGGTCGAGGGCGGATGGCGTATCCCTGAAACATACCCGTTTGGGATTCGTTCGTCCCGGCGGTCCTGCAGCACAAAGGGCAAGACAGACCATAAATCCCCCAGCAGCCCTCAACACCCACACCTGGAAGTCCACATATTTGAGTTCCGACTTTTCATTCGCACATAAAGTCACAATTATGGTGAAATTATTGGATATCAGACATGACCAGACATGAAAACAACGAGAAGCACAAATAAGATTCAAATCATACAAAAGAAACACAAAGTTTTGGTTCAGACATGGCACCAACATTGTGGAAAGTATTGAAAACCTGTGGAAACATGAGCGAGAAGCATTCCGACACGGATACCTGCTCAGATCTTCATCCTGATGGCGTCTCTGGACCTTCTGAGTCACTGCAAACCTCACACGTTTTGTCACGTCCATCTGCACCCGGAAACAGCTGAGCTGTTCAGGACCTCGCTGACAGGTACGGTGACACCTGAGCCCGGTCACCTGCCCCACACGCGGGTGACACAGAAACAACAAGAATTGAATATGTCCTGTTTATACTTTCGTGTTTCTAAAACTTCTCCATTAACTACGATTAAATCCAACCAAAGCAGCTCATTTTGCAGCATAAATCAGCGTAAAGGGAACATTTGATGCCGTTATTTTTTTGCTTGGATTTTATAACACCTGTAAAATCTTTTGGAAATTACCTCTTTTTCGAGAGGGAAAGTTTGTCAGACCTGCATGTTCAACATCAAATACCATCCCATGAATAACGGGAGTCTATCAACACTTTAAAATCCACTTTATATTCATGTAAACCCCTCATGGACGTAACCGGGGGCAACAGTGGTGCAAATTGTGAGTATTGTTGGTGTTACGTAGTGACCTAACAGGAAGAAGATTCTCTTTCATAGTCACGTTTCCATTCCTTTGTTCACTCTTCCTTCCCATCCCCGCTATAAAGGGAAAGTAAAAATGTGGTGGGAAATTCCGGTCATCAGCTTTAAGAGCCACTCCGAGTACAACAATACAACACTTCAGAGACAAACGTGCACCATATTCCACCGGCCACAGATTAAAGCTGATCTGAAAACGATGAAAAGGATTTATTCTCGGCTGAAAGAGAGCAGGACACCTTTACTTGGTAAGATTTGTTATTCCCATCATTTGTGCACAGCAGGTGTGTTTATGTCTGTTTATACCTGTTTATGTCAGTTTATGTCTATACGGGTGTCTAATTACACCCGTCTATCTCCGTGGTGCAACATCAAAGAGACATTACAAGTTAAAGTTTAGCCCATCGCTCCAGAGCCGAAATGATTGTTTTGTTGTTAAATTTTGTGTGATTTACAAATAGGAAGCTTAGTTTAAAATAACTGAACCACAGAATAAATTCAGACTCTGAATATGCAAACAAATGTGTAGTTATTAATTATTAATTGAAAGGCGTCGGTACTGAGCACAACCAGCAGGTGGCACCAACGCTGCCATCGGAAGGCTAAATTATCATCTCACCTCAGGGCCACCAGATGTCCTCATAAGTGTACTTCTTCACAGGACACAACCAGGCAGGGAGCACGCTCCCTTTGGTCCAGGAGAACCTGAGCTGTTATGGGCTTGAAGCCCCCCTGGTCCAGGAACTGGCTACCAGCCATGATGATAGCATACAAACCATAGTGTGCACCCTCCCGAGGCCACCAGCAGACCTTCCTGGGAACCTCCACCAGTACCTGCTAGCTGTCCAGGAAACTGTGCGGAAGGACCTGGGCAGGCTGGGCCCCCACCTGAAGAGTCTGGGCTCGATGGGAGCACAGGTTGAAAGCTATCACCGTCAGATATTCGACTGCTTCAATCATCTGCTGCAGAAGATAAACGACCATCAGAGTCTCTTCATCCTCATGACGTGGGTCTGCCAAACGTATCTGAGGTAAATACAAGTAACGCTGCACTTTCAGTGAAGAAGAACGGAAGCAGAACGTTTCATCGCTCCATCTGAGTGAATCAGTTACATGTATGATCAACCAACATTTGAGTCATAAACCAGTCGATCTGTGGTTGCTTCCCAGTCAGGAGATGTTTGGTCCACTTCTTCTTCAGGACCTTGATGTAAGAAAGAACGTGGACCTGCTGCTGTTGACAGAGTGGGTCACAAATGCAAAGAACAAACTGCTTCATAGCGTAAAGGTAAGAACCCAAACCTGCTGCACCCGTCAGTCCTTTCAGCCCTGAAACATTAAGACTCGGTTTTAATGTTTCTGTCCTCAGGAGGACTTCAGAGCTTCAGTGGGGAGAATCCTGGAAATGGACAGAACACATGTCGATGGCAATAACGAGGAAGCTTGTATCAGGTTCTATGTGGACATTATCCAGGTCTGTGGATTTTTGGGGTTTATTCTTTTTAAAGCTAATCTAACAGTGATGGTAACAGTAGTGTTTTAATTCTAAGTTGACCGAGAGACTGTCCACGAGCGCAGGCAGAATCAGCTCCTCACTGGTATCTGAGGTTCGAGAGATTTGCTTCCAGGAGCTGCTGAACATGTTGCGGAGGTGAGGGAGACACTGTGACCGCAGGACCGGGGGGTCTTTACAATGGTTCATGCTGAGGTTTGCGTTGGTTCTGTAGGTACAAAGATGAACAAATGGAGCTCCTTGAGAAGAAAACAAAAATGGACGAAAGAGAAATGACCTATTTCCTAAAGACCCTGAAAACCTGCAAAGAAATTAAGTGAGAACTCTTCTAATTTACCTCATTAGACGCAGTATTACCAGCTAACAGCACTCAACAGAAGATCGACATCATTTTCAACGTTTCCTTTCAGGCAGCACGTCAGGACCAAAACTGCGGACGTCACAAGGAGCCTCCTTCAGGACATCGTGGCGGTGCTGGAACCCATGGAGGCCTTTACTTTAACCTGTGTGAAGAAAATGATGTCAAAGGTTGCAAAGGTAACGTCCAATATACCGATGATAGCTGATTAAAAGCTGCAGCGCTCTCATAGATCGCCCTCCTGTCCCAACAGAGCCTCCTGAAGTCCTACTTCACAGGGAAGAACAAACAATTCTTCTACTTGATCCACAAAGTGAAGACCTGTTTTCCAAATGAGAAGTGGTGTCAGGACGTCATGGAGGTACGTTACAACACCTGAAGGGACAATAGGACGGTTAAGAGCTTCTACCCAGTTGAGAAGAGTTTTTGTTCTGAATAAAAGTTAAACGGTGTCTCTGTTGACCTCTGTGCACCAGAAGGTCGTGGTCGAGATCTACAACATCATCGCTCACACGTACCTCACATACCTCGTCAAAGTCCGTCAGAACAAACTGACCAATTGCTGGAGTCCAAACATCGGCCAAACGGTCACAGAAGATGCTGAGCTTCTTCACGACACCATCTCAGAGCTGGTGAGAGCAGCGGTCGTGGCGACACCCACGGCCTGTTTTTAAAACATCCAATAACAGCCCTTAACTGCCGCGTTCCTCCCACCAGGTTCCCAGTGTCGACCTTTTGAACCCGATATTGAAAGTGACAGAGCTGCTGGAGTGTGATTCTCATGATATGGTGCTTCTAACAATGGGAACCTTGCTCCAGGAATTTCCCCTGCTGCGGTAAACCTTCATCACATCTCTTTATCATCATGACATCATGACACAGAGAAAAGTATCTATAGGCAAAGACCGCGCCTGGTGGTCAACGGAGGAACTGCACCTTCCTAACCTTGCCTTGTGTTTGGTTCCCCTCAGAGAGGACCCGGTTCTGCAGGTGGCACTGCTGCGATGGAACGGTCTCTCAGTATGGCAGGCCAGGGAGGTCCTGGAGGCCATTCCTGGGCGGCGACACTCCACGTCTGTCTTATGGTACTGCTGTCTGGCCTGAGGCAGGAGACCGAACGCTGTATTAATATTTATTTCCCGAGCTCTGCTGTAGTTATGGTCAGTAAGGACTATCATGCTTCAGGAACAAAGATCCAGTTTTACTGAATGTGTCATTAATATAGCTGCCGTACAATTTGTTCTCAAATTAAAAAGCAATGTTTTTTATTATTTATTTTTTTTAAGGGTATGCAAATCTTTTATAGAAAATCCAAAAGAAGCTAGTCATTTACAGATTAAAAAAAAATCCCACTACTTTACATGCACTTACATTGACATATGTATCACATAAAATATACGAACACAAACTGAAATTATTTTATCACTTGTTAATGTAATCAGTAATATACTCATTACTGCAAATAATGTCTTAGACGTACATATTAATTTAGTTTCCCATTTCCAGCTATAGTTTAAAATTTAATACGTTGTTGTTTTAAAAATATATTCGTTATTTATTGATTGTGACAATTAATTTATCGATAAAGTTTTGTTTTGAAAGAAGACGAAGAAGAAAATGGTTCTGTTTATTTGGGAAAATTTCCGTAGCATAGCATGCTAACACTTGTCAATTACTACCGGTACTTGTTTCTTCCTTCAAAGTTATTAGACGTTGAAAAAAACTGTATTGTTGTAAACCTGTCTGTCGTTGACACTTTCCGTTCGTTGTATTTGCCAGAAAAGTGAATAAAAGTCATAAAATAGACGAGTAATTACTCACTTTTATTTCCCGTCGTCACGCTAATGGCCTCAACGCTACCAGCGATGGGAGAAGCGGTTCCTAAACATGCAAACACGTGCAAAGGTGCTTCCTGAAATTGACTCGCGCAAGCAGCAAGATAGAAGATGGTGAATAGGAATTTCCTAAAATCAACATTTTTCCCATTTAACGTCCAGCTTTTGAACCACTGACGTGCATGATGTTGCCTTGGATTGGACGCTGTCGTGGAGATGGTGGCGTCGAGGTTTGAGCGCGTCCACGACGCCTGTTTCCAGGTTTAAACGTTAGCTTCATTCCGAGATGGAGCAACGGTCACATGACAGATGGACACTTTCGTCCCTATTTTCACACTTCAGCCCTGGAAACGCTCCTTCCATCCGCACAACTCGGTTTTGCTCTGTCAGATTTATTTTCAGCTTTTTATTGATCGTTTTATTAACGCTGTCAATTTTTAAAATGTTTTGCGGTATTTAGATGTGCTAGCGAGCTGGGCTAACGAGCTAGCTTCTGTGGAACTTTTTATTTTTCATAACCGAGTTTTCAGCCCAAATGTAAATGATTTAATCATCACTACTACGTGCTACAACTGACGCGCTCAGCAGTTAAACATGCACGTAATTCACCGATTTGTCCCGTCTGAGCAAAGTGACTGTAAAAATGGTCAATTTTCTGTTGTTAATTTATATTTCTGGGTTTTGATCCACTTCCATTCATCGTATTGAGTTCTTTGATGTGCATGCACGTTTTTGCATTTGTCTTTGACCACGTTTACTTTATGATTATCACTAACATCACTCATTAACCATTGATTCTGCCACATTGTTTAATTTTCTTGTGTTTTTGAGTGATTCATAACTGCTAAGTTAATCCATTCACTTTTTAACTTTTCGTTTCTAATTTCAGTTTAACTTTTGGTGTTTGTTCTTGATTTTACCTCTCCATGCACATTGTCTTTCTCCACTATCTCACCACTTTCCTGCACCTCCTACCTTGCCTGTCTCCAATCATCCAGGCTGGTCATCGGGTAAGTGTCCTCGCTCTGTGTTGGATCCCTCTTCTGGCTCTTCTGCCTGGCGTACTAACACGATATTGCAAAGTTTTGCAGTCCACCAACGTATCGACTTTGCAACGAGCTCAGCTTTCAGCATCTCTTCTTTAACATGGAAGTAGAACGTTTGGTATCACGGTTCGGTAGGGAGATACAAGTGAGGTGAAAACTGTCCGAGGTGTTTGGAGGACCTGATGGGTCTTTTAGGTCATGTTCAAAGCTTCAGTTGGACAGGAAATTTACAGTTGAGGTCGATGCCAGTGGTACAATACAGTGTAGGGCTGTAGTGATGCAAAGCCACACAGATTAGTAGGTTGCTTGGAGTTCAGAAAAGCCTCTCAGATCCCTCAGCCGGACCAGTCCCGACTTTCTTTTTAGGAGCAGTGGTCTTGATGATGAGAAGCGAATAGAAAAGCCCTGCTGGCGTCTGCTCAGCACACTGAGAGGACACCACAGAGCACTTTGCTTGGCCCACTCCCTTTTTGAGTTATCTTTGTGTGATGTCACAGTTGGTCCTGGTGTTAGGTGACCTGCACATCCCTCACCGATGCAACACCCTGCCGGCCAAGTTCAAGAAGCTGTTGGTCCCCGGGAAGATCCAGCACATCCTCTGCACAGGCAATCTCTGCACCAAGGAAAGTTATGACTACCTGAAGACGCTCGCCGGAGACGTCCACATAGTCCGGGGGGACTTCGATGAGGTCTGTATAGGATTTTGGGAACAGCTTTGGAATTATTGAGGGGGCTCATAGAAACCAACATGCAATTAAACACAAGAGCTTGTCGTCAAATTGGGTCACAAATATTCAAATGTTCCCTGTCAGAACCTGAACTACCCCGAGCAGAAGGTGGTCACTGTGGGCCAGTTCAAGATCGGGCTCATCCACGGGCACCAGGTCATCCCCTGGGGCGACATGGCCAGCCTGGCACTCCTCCAGAGGCAGCTGGACGTAGACATCCTCATCTCTGGACACACACACAAGTTTGAGGCTTTCGAGAACGAGAACAAGTTTTACATCAACCCTGGTTCCGCCACAGGGGCCTACAGCGCACTGGAAAGGTAGATGTCCTGCAGGTGTAACCGCAGAAGTGGTGATGGAAAGACGTGAAACGTGCCTGTCTTCTCTCTTTACAGTAACATCATCCCCTCCTTCGTATTAATGGACATCCAGGCGTCAACAGTGGTGACGTACGTTTATCAGCTGATTGGTGACGATGTGAAGGTGGAAAGAATCGAGTACAAGAAAACTTAAAGGAAGGTGGGACGAGGAGTTTGGTTTCCATTGCTCAGCATTGTTGCTTCCCATCCACCAGGGGGCAGCATCTCTCCTGCAGTCATGTTAGCTGGTCAGTCGGCCAACTCTGAACAACCTGTGTATTATATTGTGTATACGACATCAGCATTTGCTTGAAACCAAGCTGTCACAGTAATTGAGAGAACGCAATAAGATCACATGTATTTGTTTTCCAAAGGATTATTTGGTGCCATTTTCTTTTACTTATTTTTGATCTTTGCATTTATTATTTCCTGTACATGGAAACAACTAATCAGGCCTTTAGCTTCAGGTAGTCGGCCTTCTGTCATTTATTTCCCCTCCACAATAAAGGTCTAATTTCACCAACTCTCTGGTTTTGTCTTAATTCCAGTGATGGAAAAAGAGCATGAAAATTCATGAAAATAAGGACTGAAAAAATCCTCACACATGGTCTGAATCCTCTTCCGCACAGCTCGTCCAAAATCTCACTTCATCAAAAACCACCCTAAATTACTGTAAGTTGATGTTTCAGTTCCTGTAAATTAGCTTTGCAGTTGTTTTTGTCCAGACCGGGCTCGCCGGACCGGAGGGCACCGAAGCTGCGGTTCAACCACTGAACAGATGAAAGTGAAGCTGTTACTGGACGTTCTCCGAACACGCGTCGTCCCGTCCTGTGATGCAGAGAAGACTGAGAGAGGCGTCCAGCTCTTCCTCCTCTTCCTCCTCCTCCTCCAACAGTCGGATCGTGGCTCCTGGATACAACAAACCCGCTGAAGCAGAACCACAGTCTAAGATTTGTACGTCTGATTAAAGAAATACGCCTACTTTGTGTTGAGGATGAGCTTTTTTTTCTTCGGATTGAGGCGTTGGAAGGTCTGTTTTAATGGAAAGAGGCTAATTTTAAACTGTTTTCAATCGTTTCACGAAGGTTTGGAATGTGCTCCTCTCACCTGAATGACGGGGGGCTTCTGTCGGCACGGTTGGAGTTAGTCTTTTTATTCTTGACTTTTGCTCCAGGACAAAGTTCAGCTTGAGTTTCGTTGCCGTGGACAACCCCCAGACCGTCGGCGCGGGCGCCCACAGAGCGGCTGCCCCCTGGAACAGAGTTACTGAGCAGCTTCTGACAGTGGAAGTGAAACTGCAAACCAAGTTAAAGAAGGTCGAGTCTGAAAATGCCCAGAATTGAAGAAGAGCCATTTCGGTGTCTGCTTCTCTATCATGTTGATGATAAAATAAAGCGATTAAACAAACAGAGAAATCAAAGTGAAACCACTTTAATGGGGATTGTGCCTCTAAAAATAGTCCCACGGCAAATAAAAAAAGGGGAAACCCCAGAATAACAGGAGACTTTGGATTGACCGATAACACGAGTGTGGTGTGGAGACACCGTCTTCTATCTGAGCAGTTCTGGACCACAAACTATGGAATCTATCGACGATCCATAGGTTTACAGCCTGGTCCTGCTCAAGGTTTCTTCCTGTTAAAGGGGAGTTTTTCCTTGCCACTGTTGCTTGTCTGGGGTCAGGCCCTGGGATTCTGGAAAGCGCCTTGAAACAATTTTGATTGTATAAGACGCTGTATAAATAAAGATTGATTTGATTTGATTTTGACAGTCCTCACCTGAGGGAGTGCACCTGTGCAACACGTTCATGTAGTGCTGCGTGATGAGGCCACGGACGTGCGTGTCGCTGTGCGAAGCCGCAATGTTGCACAGGTACTCCCTCTGAGCTGGGGTCAGCGCGGTGTGCTGAGGTCAAGAGGTCAGAGGGGGATGAGTGGGAATATAAAAGATGCAGCATCTTATATGACTTGGAGCACCAACAGTGTTTTACAATAAGGTAGACAGACATGCACGCCTGTTGCTTTGGTGGACATCAGCCAGTCGTACCTTGAGGAAGGGGGCCGTGCTCACGGCTCCTGGGATGGGCAGCGCCGCGTCCTGTTGGAGCCTCGCCGCTGTGTTATCTGTTAAAGCTGTAGGGATACAGAAGATCCACAGCAGATCAGGAAAAAGGAGATTTTATTCTGGATTTCCTGTTCTGACATTTAACAGGGCTGAATTTGACGGTGAGCCGACTTCATCCGGCTGATTTTAAGCTGCTTTTTTAAACTATTCTGTGGTTAAAGTGAGCTCTCGTTATCTTCCTTCCTGCACTGTAACGTATCAGGTTTGACCCAGCTGAGGTTTAGGATTTCCCCTCCTTTTCCACCGGTCTTATCACGCTGCCGTGTCACCAGTACAAAACCAGATTCTTCAATTTCGCCTCCAACGGGACACCTGGGTCCACGCCCTCAGGGTCGAGGGCGGATGGCGTATCCCTGAAACATACCCGTTTGGGATTCGTTCGTCCCGGCGGTCCTGCAGCACAAAGGGCAAGACAGACCATAAATCCCCCAGCAGCCCTCAACACCCACACCTGGAAGTCCACATATTTGAGTTCCGACTTTTCATTCGCACATAAAGTCACAATTATGGTGAAATTATTGGATATCAGACATGACCAGACATGAAAACAACGAGAAGCACAAATAAGATTCAAATCATACAAAAGAAACACAAAGTTTTGGTTCAGACATGGCGCCAACATTGTGGAAAGTATTGAAAACCTGTGGAAATGTGAGCGAGAAGCATTCCGACACGGATACCTGCTCAGATCTTCATCCTGATGGCGTCTCTGGACCTTCTGAGTCACTGCAAACCTCACACGTTTTGTCACGTCCATCTGCACCCGGAAACAGCTGAGCTGTTCAGGACCTCGCTGACAGGTACGGTGACACCTGAGCCCGGTCACCTGCCCCACACGCGGGTGACACGGAAACAAGAAGAATTGAATATGTCCTGTTTATACTTTCGTGTTTCTAAAACTTCTCCATTAACTACGATTAAATCCAACCAAAGCAGCTCATTTTGCAGCATAAATCAGCATAAAGGGAACATTTGATGCCGTTATTTTTTTGCTTGGATTTTATAACACCTGTAAAATCTTTTGGAAAGTACCTCTTTTTCCGAGAGGGAAAGTTTGTCAGACCTGCATGTTCAACATCAAATACCATCCCATGAATAACGGGAGTCTATCAACACTTTAAAATCCACTTTATATTCATGTAAACCCCTCATGGACGTAACCGGGGGCAACAGTGGTGCAAATTGTGAGTATTGTTGGTGTTACGTAGTGGCCTAACAGGAAGAAGATTCTCTTTCATAGTCACGTTTCCATTCCTTTGCTCACTCTTCCTTCCCATCCCCCGCATAAAAGGGAAAGTGAAAATGTGGTGGGAAATTCCGGTCATCAGCTTTAAGAGCCACTCCGAGTACAACAATACAACACTTTAGAGACAAACGTGCACCATATTCCACCGGCCACAGATTAAAGCTGATCTGAAAACGATGAAAAGGATTTATTCTCGGCTGAAAGAGAGCAGGACACCTTTACTTGGTAAGATTTGTTATTCCCATCATTTGTGCACAGCAGGTGTGTTTATGTCTGTTTATACCTGTTTATGTCAGTTTATGTCTATACGGGTGTCTAATTACACCCGTCTATCTCCGTGGTGCAACATCAAAGAGACATTACAAGTTAAAGTTTAGCCCATCGCTCCAGAGCCGAAATGATTGTTTTTTTGTTAAATTTTGTGTGATTTACAAATAGGAAGCTTAGTTTAAAATAACTGAACCACAGAATAAATTCAGACTCTGAATATGCAAACAAATATGTAGTTATTAATTATTAATTGAAAGGCGTCGGTACTGAACACAACCAGCAGGTGGCACCAACGCTGCCATCGGAAAGCTAAATTATCATCTCACCTCAGGGCCACCAGATGTCCTCATAAGTGTACTTCTTCACAGGACACAACCAGGCAGAGAGCACGCTCCCTTTGGTCCAGGACAGCCTCAGCTGTGATGGGCTTCAGAGTGACCACGACCCCCTGGTCCAGGAACTGGCTACCAGCCATGATGATGGCCCACAAACCATAGTGTGCACCCTCCCGAGGCCACCAGCAGACCTTCCTGGGAACCTCTGCCAGTACCTGCTCGCTGTGCAGGAAACTGTACGGAAGGACCTGGGCCCCCACCTGAAGAATCTGGGCTCGATGGGAGCACAGGTTGAAAGCTATCACCGTCAGATATTCGACTGCTTCAATCATCTGCTGCAGAAGATAAACGACCATCAGAGTCTCTTCATCCTCATGACGTGGGTCTGCCAAACGTATCCGAGGTAAATACAAGTAACGCTGCACTTTCAGTGAAGAAGAACGGAAGCAGAACGTTTCATCGCTCCATCTGAGTGAATCAGTTACGTGTGATCAACCAACATTTGAGTCATAAACCAGTCGATCTGTGGTTGCTTCCCAGTCAGGAGATGTTTGGTCCACCTCTTCTTCAGGACCTTGATGTAAGAAAGAACGTGGACCTGCTGCTGTTGACAGAGTGGGTCACAAATGCAAAGAACAAACTGCTTCATAGCGTAAAGGTAAGAACCCAAACCTGCTGCACCCGTCAGTCCTTTCAGCCCTGAAACATTAAGACTCGGTTTTAATGTTTCTGTCCTCAGGAGGACTTCAGAGCTTCAGTGGGGAGAATCCTGGAAATGGACAGAACACATGTCGATGGCAATAACGAGGAAGCTTGTATCAGGTTCTACGTGGACATTATCCAGGTCTGTGGATTTTTGGGGTTTATTCTTTTTAAAGCTAATCTAACAGTGATGGTAACAGTAGTGTTTTAATTCTAAGTTGACCGAGGGACTGTCCACGAGCGCAGGCAGAATCAGCTCCTCACTGGTATCTGAGGTTCGAGAGATTTGCTTCCAGGAGCTGCTGAACATGTTGCGGAGGTGAGGGAGACACTGTGACTGCAGGACCGGGGGGTCTTTACAATGGTTCATGCTGAGGTTTGCGTTGGTTCTGTAGGTACAAAGATGAACAAATGGAGCTCCTTGAGAAGAAAACAAAAATGGACGAAAGAGAAATGACCTATTTCCTAAAGACCCTGAAAACCTGCAAAGAAATTAAGTGAGAACTCTTCTAATTTACCTCATTAGACGCAGTATTACCAGCTAACAGCACTCAACAGAAGATCGACATCATTTTCAACGTTTCCTTTCAGGCAGCACGTCAGGACCACAACTGCGGACGTCACAAGGAGCCTCCTTCAGGACATCGTGGCGGTGCTGGAACACATGGAGGCCTTTACTTTAACCTGTGTGAAGAAAATGATGTCAAAGGTTGCAAAGGTAACGTCCAATATACCGATGATAGCTGATTAAAAGCTGCAGCGCTCTCATAGATCGCCCTCCTGTCCCAACAGAGCCTCCTGAAGTCCTACTTCACAGGGAAGAACAAACAATACTTCTACTTGAGCCACAAAGTGAAGACCTGTTTTCCAAAGGAGAGGTGGTGTCAGGACGTCATGGAGGTACGTTACAACACCTGAAGGGACAATAGGACGGTTAAGAGCTTCTACCCAGTTGAGAAGAGTTTTTGTTCTGAATAAAAGTTAAACGGTGTCTCTGTTGACCTCTGTGCACCAGAAGGTCGTGGTCGAGATCTACAACATCATCGCTCACACGTACCTCACATACCTCGTCAAAGTCCGTCAGAACAAACTGACCAATTGCTGGAGTCCAAACATCGGCCAAACGGTCACAGAAGATGCTGAGCTTCTTCACGACACCATCTCAGAGCTGGTGAGAGCAGCGGTCGTGGCGACACCCACGGCCTGTTTTTAAAACATCCAATAACAGCCCTTAACTGCCGCGTTCCTCCCACCAGGTTCCCAGTGTCGACCTTTTGAACCCGATATTGAAAGTGACAGAGCTGCTGGAGTGTGATTCTCATGATATGGTGCTTCTAACAATGGGAACCTTGCTCCAGGAATTTCCCCTGCTGCGGTAAACCTTCATCACATCTCTTTATCATCATGACATCATGACACAGAGAAAAGTATCTATAGGCAAAGACCGCGCCTGGTGGTCAACGGAGGAACTGCACCTTCCTAACCTTGCCTTGTGTTTGGTTCCCCTCAGAGAGGACCCGGTTCTGCAGGTGGCACTGCTGCGATGGAACCGTCTCTCAGCATGGCAGGCCAGGGAGGTCCTGGAGGCCATTTCTGGGCAGCGATACTCCACGTCTGTCTTATGGTACTGCTGTCTGGCCTGAGGCAGGAGACCGAACGCTGTATTAATATTTATTTCCCGAGCTCTGCTGTAGTTATGGTCAGTAAGGACTATCATGCTTCAGGAACAAAGATCCAGTTTTACTGAATGTGTCATTAATATAGCTGCCGTACAATTTGTTCTCAAATTAAAAAGCAATGTTTTTTATTATTTTTTTAAGGGTATGCAAATCTTTTATAGAAAATCCAAAAGAAGTTAGTCATTTACAGATTTAAAAAAAAAAAAACCTAACCCTAACGCCCTCAGGGTCGAGGGCGGATGGCGTATCCCTGAAACATACCCGTTTGGGATTCGTTCGTCCCGGCGGTCCTGCAGCACAAAGGGCAAGACAGACCATAAATCCCCCAGCAGCCCTCGACACCCACACCTGGAAGTCCACATATTTGAGTTCCGACTTTTCATTCGCACATAAAGTCACAATTATGGTGAAATTATTGGATATCGGACATGACCAGACATGAAAACAACGAGAAGCACAAATAAGATTCAAATCATACAAAAGAAACACAACGTTTTGGTTCAGACATGGCACCAACATTGTGGAAAGTATTGAAAACCTGTGGAAATGTGAGCGAGAAGCATTCCGACACGGATACCTGCTCAGATCTTCATCCTGATGGCGTCTCTGGACCTTCTGAGTCACTGCAAACCTCACACGTTTTGTCACGTCCATCTGCACCCGGAAACAGCTGAGCTGTTCAGGACCTCGCTGACAGGTACGGTGACACCTGAGCCCGGTCACCTGCCCAACACGCGGGTGACACGGAAACAAGAAGAATTGAATATGTCCTGTTTATACTTTCGTGTTTCTAAAACTTCTCCATTAACTACGATTAAATCCAACCAAAGCAGCTCATTTTGCAGCATAAATCAGCGTAAAGGGAACATTTGATGCCGTTATTTTTTTGCTTGGATTTTATAACACCTGTAAAATCTTTTGGAAAGTACCTCTTTTTCCGAGAGGGAAAGTTTGTCAGACCTGCACGTTCAACATCAAATACCATCCCATGAATAACGGGAGTCTATCAACACTTTAAAATCCACTTTATATTCATGTAAACCCCTCATGGACGTAACCAGGGGCAACAGTGGTGCAAATTGTGAGTATTGTTGGTGTTACGTAGTGACCTAACAGGAAGAAGATTCTCTTTCATAGTCACGTTTCCATTCCTTTGCTCACTCTTCCTTCCCATCCCCCGCATAAAAGGGAAAGTGAAAGTGTGGAGGGAAATTCTGGTCATCAGCTTTAGGAGCCACTCCGAGCACAACAATACAACACTTCAGAGACAAACGTGCACCATATTCCACCTGAAAACGATGAAAAGGATTTATTCTCGGCTGAAAAAGAGCAGGACACCTTTACTGGTGGACCAAACTGGTAAGATTTGTTATTCCCATCATTTGTGCACAGCAGGTGTGTTTATGTCTGTTTATACCTGTTTATGTCTGTTTATGTCTGTTTATGTCTATACGGGTGTCTAATTACACCCGTCTGTCTCCGTGGTGCAAATCAATCAAATCAAATCAATCTTTATTTATATAGCGTCTTATACAATCAAAATGGTTTCAAGGTGCTTTACAGGATGGGAGAGAAGAGGTGAGGGGAGAGGAGAGGAGAGGAGAGGAGAGGAGAGGGGAGGGGAGGGGAGGGAGAGGAGAGGAGAGGAGAGGAGAGGAGAGGGGAGGGGAGGGGAGGGGAGAGGAGAGGAGAGGAGAGGAGAGGAGAGGGGAGGGGAGGAGAGGAGAGGGGAGGGGAGGGGAGGGGAGGGGAGAGGAGAGGGGAGGGGAGGGGAGGGGAGGGGAGGGGGGGAGGGGAGGGGAGGGGAGGGGAGGGGAGGGGAGAGGAGAGGGGAGGGGAGGAGAGGAGAGGAGAGGAGGGATGAGGAGAGGAGAGAGGAGAGGAGAGGAGGGATGAGGAGAGGAGAGGAGGAGAGGAGAGGAGAGGAGAGGAGAGGAGAGGAGAGGAGAGGAGAGGAAACCATGACCAGTGGAGTGACAGAGGCCTGTCAGGCAACATCAAAGAGACATTACAAGTTAAAGTTTAGCCCATCGCTCAAGAGCCGAAATGATTGTTTTTTTGTTAAATTTTGTGTGATTTACAAATAGGAAGCTTAGTTTAAAATAACTGAACCACAGAATAAATTCAGACTCTGAATATGCAAACAAATATGTAGTTATTAATTATTAATTGAAAGGCGTCGGTACTGAACACAACCAGCAGGTGGCACCAACGCTGCCATCGGAAGGCTAAATTATCATCTCACCTCAGGGCCACCAGATGTCCAGGAACTGGCTACCAGCCATGATGATGGCCCACAAACCATAGTGTGCAACCTCCCGAGGCCACCAGCAGACCTTCCTGGGAACCTCCACCAGTACCTGCTCGCTGTGCAGGAAACTGTGCGGAAGGACCTGGGCCCCCACCTGAACAATCTGGGCTCGATGGGAGCACAGGTTGAAAACTATCACCGTCAGATATTCGACTGCTTCAATCATCTGCTGCAGAAGATAAACGACCTTCAGAGTCTCTTCATCCTCATGACGTGGGTCTGCCAAACGTATCCGAGGTAAATACAAGTAACGCTGCACTTTCAGTGAAGAAGAACGGAAGCAGAACGTTTCATCGCTCCATCTGAGTGAATCAGTTACATGTGTGATCAACCAACATTTGAGTCATAAACCAGTCGATCTGTGGTTGCTTCCCAGTCAGGAGATGTTTGGTCCACTTCTTCTTCAGGACCTTGATGTAAGAAAGAACGTGGACCTGCTGCTGTTGACAGAGTGGGTCACAAATGCAAAGAACAAACTGCTTCATAGCGTAAAGGTAAGAACCCAAACCTGCTGCACCCGTCAGTCCTTTCAGCCCTGAAACATTAAGACTCGGTTTTAATGTTTCTGTCCTCAGGAGGACTTCAGAGCTTCTGTGGGGAGAATCCTGGAAATGGACAGAACACATGTCGATGGCAATAACGAGGAAGCTTGTGTCAGGTTCTACGTGGACATTATCCAGGTCTGTGGATTTTCGGGGTTTATTCTTTTTAAAGCTAATCTAACAGTGATGGTAACAGTAGTGTTTTAATTCTAAGTTGACTGAGGGACTGTCCACGAGCGCAGGCAGAATCAGCTCCTCACTGGTATCTGAGGTTCGAGAGATTTGCTTCCAGGAGCTGCTGAACATGTTGCGGGGGTGAGGGAGACACTGTGACCGCAGGACCGGGGGGTCTTTACAATGGTTCATGCTGAGGTTTGCGTTGGTTCTGTAGGTACACGGCTGAACAAATGGAGCTCCTTGAGAAGAAAACAAAAATAGACGAAAGAGAAATGACCTATTTCCTAAAGACCCTGAAAACCTGCAAAGAAATTAAGTGAGAACTCTTCTAATTTACCTCATTAGACGCAGTATTATCAGCTAACAGCACTCAACAGAAGATCGACATCATTTTCAACGTTTCCTTTCAGGCAGCACGTCAGGACCAAAACTACGGACGTCACAAGGAGCCTCCTTCAGGACATCGTGGCGGTGCTGGAACACATGGAGGCCTTTACTTTAACCTGTGTGAAGAAAATGATGTCAAAGGTTGCAAAGGTAACGTCCAATATACCGATGATAGCTGATTAAAAGCTGCAGCGCTCTCATAGATCGCCCTCCTGTCCCAACAGAGCCTCCTGAAGTCCTACTTCAAAGGGAAGAACAAACAATTCTTCGACTTGATCCACAAAGTGAAGACCTGTTTTCCAAAGGAGAGGTGGTGTCAGGACGTCATGGAGGTACGTTACAACACCTGAAGGGACAATAGGACGGTTAAGAGCTTCTACCCAGTTGAGAAGAGTTTTTGTTCTTAATAAAAGTTAAACGGTGTCTCTGTTGACCTCTGTGTCCCAGATGGTCGTGGTCGAGATCTACGACATCGTCACTCACACGTACCTCACATACCTCGTCAAAGTCCGTCAGAACAAACTGACCAATTGCTGGAGTCCAAACATCGGCCAAACGGTCACAGAAGATGCTGAGCTTCTTCACGACACCATCTCAGAGCTGGTGAGAGCAGCGGTCGTGGCGACACCCACGGCCTGTTTTTAAAACATCCAATAACAGCCCTTAACTGCCACGTTCCTCCCACCAGGTTCCCGGTGTCGACCTTTTGAACCCAATATTGAAAGTGACAATGCTGCTGGAGTGTGATTCTCATGATATGGTGCTTCTAACAATGGGAACCTTGCTCCATGAATTTCCCCTGCTGCGGTAAACCTTCATCACATCTCTTTATCATCATGACAATATGACACAGAGAAAAGTATCTATAGGCAAAGATCGCGCCTGGTGGTCAACGGAGGAACTGCACCTTCCTAACCTTGCCTTGTGTTTGGTTCCCCTCAGAGAGGACCCGGTTCTGCAGGTGGCACTGCTGCGATGGAACCGTCTCTCAGCATGGCGGGCCAGGGAGGTCCTGGAGGCCATTCCTGGGCGGCGACAATCCACGTCTGTCTCATGGTTCCGCTGTCTGGCCTGAGGCAGGAGACCGAACGCTGTATTAATATTTATTTCCCGAGCTCTGCTGTAGTTATGGTCAGTAAGGACTATCATCCTTCAGGAACAAAGATCCAGTTTTACTGAATGTGTCATTAATATAGCTGCCGTACAATTTGTTCTCAAATTAAAAAGCAATGTTTTTTATTATTATTTTTTTTAAGGGTATGCAAATCTTTTATAGAAAATCCAAAAGAAGCTCGTCATTTGCAGATTTAAAAAAAAAATCCCACTACTTTACATGCACTTACATTGACATATGTATCACATAAAATATACGAACACAAACTGAAATTATTTTATCACTTGTTAATGTAATCAGTAATATACTCATTACTGCAAATAATGTCTTAGACGTACATATTAATTTAGTTTCCCATTTCCAGCTATAGTTTAAAATTTAATACGTTGTTGTTTTTTTAATATATTCGTTATTTATTGATTGTGACAATTAATTTATCGATAAAGTTTTGTTTTGAAAGAAGACGAAGAAGAAAATGGTTCTGTTTATTTGGGAAAATTTCCGTAGCATAGCATGCTAACACTTGTCAATTACTACCGGTACTTGTTTCTTCCTTCAAAGTTATTAGACGTTGAAAAAAACTGTATTGTTGTAAACCTGTCTGTCGTTGACACTTTCCCTTCGTTGTATTTGCCAGAAAAGTGAATAAAAGTCATAAAATAGACGAGTAATTACTCACTTTTATTTCCCGTCGTCACGCTAATGGCCTCAACGCTACCAGCGATGGGAGAAGCGGTTCCTAAACATCTGAATGTTTGGTTTACCTAACGGAGAAAGTTAATTTTAGCCTTACTAGGTTATTCCCAAGGTATTCTTGTTATTTTTAAGGCATTCACTGCAATATTGTCTTTCCCTGACTGCTCTGAAAGACCATATTGTCCATTTGCTTCTTATCTTATCGTCTCCGTTGATTGAAATCAATCAATATCAATTTAAAAAAAATCCATTTTAAATAATTACATTGTAATATTATTATTTTTTAATGCTATGATGATTTCTGAAGTCATGATTTGCCACTCACATATGGTGGAAGGGGACTTGAGAGAAGTTAAACAAATGAATCAGCCTGAGCGATTCAGCCCTTTGACCACAAGATGGCAGCAACGACACAACATAAACCTTCAAACGTCTCTAAGTCAAATCACAAATGACAAAAAAAAAAAACCAGTCTGTGACAAAGTTTAGTCAAAACTGCTTCTCAAAAAGGACAGTTAGGAAATTCAGGTTCTGTTTCAGATTTTGGCTTTTTTTTTTTCAAGCTGAAGAAGAGCTCTTTTACCTTTGACCTAGATGACTGACAACGGAAACAGCTGGTCTTGCATCTGGATTCCTGTCGTCAGACACGCATCATTTGTACAGTGATCATTTACATCAGCTACATCAGTTTAAATGAGCTGTTACTCCCCAGGAAGTGCTTGGCAGCGGACGAGTGAAATTCCCAAGTTCCGTCCCTATGAGTCAGTGTGAAATTCCAGTTGAGCAGAATCTTTTTAATCATGCTCAATTTCCAGTCTGTCGTTATGACTCCATTTTCCTTCCCACCTCAAAGACTTCCCGAGATTGTCTCTTCAGATTTTAATGACTGCAAAGTGTCCGCAAGGGATTAAAAACGCTGACCTTTTTATGGAAAACATCTCCACAATATCTGGATAAAAGCCATCATGTTTTATGACATTTGACCCAGGAGTTACTGAAGAAAGACAGGGCAGAGTGGGATCATGAGACTGGGAGCTTGTTTGTTCCTCTGGATTATTAATGGATTGTCTTATCAAATCATCTTTGGCCCACAGAGTAAATCAGCCCGAAATTGGATTATTGACTTGATCTGCTGGTTATTTTATGATTGAGTGATTTGTTGTTACTCCGGTTTTGTTTCTGGTTTTAAAATGCAGCAGACATTCAAATTACAAATCTTTTTTTTCCACTTCTTTTTTATTTTTTTAAAAAACCTTTGATTTATTAAAAAAGTAACAATTGCTCAAGAAAATATTCGTACCTTTATTTCACATAAATAAAAAATAAAGTGAGAAAGATTCTAAAATGTTTATACAGGACAGCGTTAACGCACCCAGATATTTTTTTCATACATACAAATGAATGAAACATTATAATTCATGTAGATCATGTCACAAACCTCCATCTATGAGATTTCTGGTCACATTTGAGCGTAACTGACTCTTACTGTACAATAATCCTGCAGTAATGTTGCAATGACACCTCGTCTCTCACTGAGAGAGCAACAAACATCAACAGTCCCTGAATCTGCAGCTTATTTGACCGGAACTGAGGAGAAGAAGGTCCGCGTGTGCTCAGAGCTGCTCTCGCTCAACGTCACCGTCAGAGTGTCTTTGACTTTCCTCCGTTCAGATCTGGAGAGGCTGGTCTTGAGCTTCAGCAGAGCTGAAACGTGTCTCACGCTGAAAGGAAGCAGAAAGAGGAAGGAGGTTAAAACGCTTTTGTCAGGACGCTGAAGAGTTCCATTGAACAGTAGCAATATTAAATATTGCCCAGGAGGTGGGTAAAAGAAAGTCCAGGCTTGGGAGGGCAGAGTGGTGTTTGAAGGTGTGTAAAGCTACACTCTGAATGCTAATGCTAACGTGTCTATCAGCGGCTATATTGGTGTGGAGAATGTTGAGATCCTCCTCTCAAAGTCTGTTAGAAGAACCGTGTTTGCACCGGAATCATGAGGAGGTCGAGCACTAACCGTCGCCTTTCACAATCTCCTCCTGTACATTTGCTCACAGAGGGAATAATGGCGGAAGTTGTCCCAGAATGAAAGTTACCTCAGGTCAGGAAACTCCGTTCCCAGCGAGGCCACTTGCATCTGGATGGCCGGGACGTCCTGGAGTTTCAGGACGTCAGCGATCTTGGTCAGGATCTCCTTCAACCAGTCCTCCTTTGAACCCTGTCAGGATGTAACAGCTCGTTACGTCCAGTCAGACAGGCTGGAAAAGCTCGAAGGAGCCGCAGCCTGAAACGTTTGGTGCCGGCGTCTCACCATAGCGACGAACAAACGGGTCAGACTCTCGGCGTCGTCCGTCACCACCTCGCAGGCCTTCAGCTGCAGCGCCTTGTCCTTCAGCTTCAGCTCTCCCTTCAGGAGCCTCTTCACGTACTCTGCTGTCACTTCCTGGTGCATCTGATCAATCAGCTTCTGAAATGAATCCAAAAAAACCCACCGTTCATCTTGATTCCAGTCTTATTTTTACCGACTGGTGCAACACGACTGCCGTTTTAATGACTTTTGGCTGACTTTACCTGGTGGCTGGTTGCACTGGAACCCTGGAGAACCTGAAGCTCCTGTTGGAGGTCGACCAGCAGATTCTCAAACACCCGCCGGTTCAACCAGTCAAGGGTTCCTATCTTGCGATACTGTGGCTGCGTAAAGTTCAAACACGACGCGTTAAAAGGTTGCGCAACACTGTCAGAACGGTATGGCGCCCTCTAGTGGCCGCACTGTCCAACGTAAACGCCAAAGCACGAGTGCGTGAGCAGCCGATCTAGCCTTACCTTCAGGGCCTCGTGCACGGGCTTTAAGAGGTATTCATGGGCGGCTCGTCTCATGTCCCCCAGAATAATCAGACATTCTTGCCGCACGTCATCGGTGAAGAGCATGTTCTGCTTCTGGAGGACCTCACTGAGGACGGAGCAGAGAAGCCACATCAGCCGAGAGGCTCCGTGAGACGAGTTTCCTCATTTATGAGAAGCGTACCTGAACTGGTCCACACACAAGAGCTTTGCCTTGACGAAGGACCTGCTGTTCACTTTGTTCTGCTTTATGATCTCATTCTGGAAGTTCTTAAAGCTGCGGAGGCAGACGTGTGAGGGAAAGGTGAGTTTTACCTGCACACACTTGTTCAATCGCCCTCCTTGTTCACGAGATCATGCCATTACCTGTACATCAAGTCTTTCACGTTGGCTGTTATGCCCTGGGCCTTGTGTCGGTCTCCCACCACCTTTCCGGTTGTGGTCACCATACCGTGGATGCACTGGAGGGAGGCGGGAAACCCACAGATCAGCATCTCCTGCTGTAAATATGCTCCTGCTGCGCTACGACTGCACTCAGTGGAAGTGGAAACTGTGTTCCTACCGCTCAAACCTTCACCTGCTGCCTACATTCAACACTGGAACAAGCTAGAGTTCAGCCCCATGTGGTCAGTAAACATTTCCTTCTGCCTGTGTTTACCTGGATGATGTCATAAGCCACGGTACTGACGAAGCAGCCATCTTCGCTCGTGGGCTCCTCCCCTTTGCTCCACTTCTCCTTCGCTTCCTCCAGGACGCGTTGGATGAAAGAGGTCAGTTCATCCTGGAAACACGTTTGACGTCAGAACATTGTAAACTTGTCGACAGGTTTAAAACCCCACTGGGGGGGTGAGCGGCAGCTCTGCTTACCTGTTGTTTGTTCAGGTACTGCTCCTCCAGGGGTTCCAGCACCTCCTCAGGCAGCAGCTTTCCCATCTCAGCGACGTTGATGTGAGGGGCCAGCTCAGGCTTCTGAAGGATTCTGACAGAACAGACACAGATCGGGTCAGCGTGCTTAACAAACACCTTCCCTCCCACATGGTCTCGACTGTCACCCGTGCGACCGTCGTGACCTACCCTGGGTAGTAGTCGTTGACCCACTGCAGCACCGACGTGCAGTCTCTGTCATCCAGGCCAAAGTCTGCAATCTTTCTCAGTCTGGCGCTGAAGGTCTGGTGGTACAATCTGGCGTAAAAGTTACAGATGTCCATTTCTGGGGGGTAGCAGTCCTTCACCGCGTTGACCACCAGCAGCAGGTCCACCTTCAGCTGTCTGGCCATGCTGGTGATGTCCTCCTGGACAGAGGACAGCTTCACCGGGCTGTTGGCGGGCGTGGACGGGCTGTCCATGTGCCACTCCACTATGTTGCGAAGCGCCTCGTCGTGGAGCATCCTCCAGCCGCTGGGCCTCCAGACTGGCGACGCCTCGGTCCTCTGCGTCCACCTCTTGTCCTGCTCGGCCTCCAGAACCATGGCCTTTACAGCAGACAGCAGAACCTCCATTTTGAGCTCCTCTGGGCTGAGCGAAAGCTCAAGAGTCTTGAGCACACCAGCTTCCAGCTGTCTGTAGTTCTCCGCCAGCTTGGCCGTGTGTTCCTCGTGTTCCTTGGGGGTTGGATCTTGCTTTTTTTCCCCAAACAGTCGTTCTTCTACTTCTATCAGCAGCTGGCTGCACTCAAAGAACTGTTTACCTTCAAGTCTTTGCTCAAACGAGAGGATTTCTGAGAAACAAGAACAAAGATGGTTAAGATGTCGCAAGTGTTTACATTTAGAGAAAAACCTTCTACACAGCTAGAAGAGACGCGGGCTTTAGTCAGACTAAGCTGTGACATTTTCATGCTTTTTCCATCAGATATTTTCTCTGGTTTTAAGTCGACATTTACAGAGTTCATCAGCGAGCTGATGGCAGCTGTTCCTGACCTTCTTGTTTCTCCTCTTTCTTGGGGGAACGGCGTCCATCCGTGGTGCTGGGGGGGTTACTGAGGGCGGTGGCGGGGGCTCTGTGCCCCTTCCACAGCTTCGGGAACTTGAACCATTTCCCAGTAGCTGTGCTGATCGTCTCCGCCGACTCTGAGCGGTCCCGCATCCTGACGCAAACACACAGCTAATAAGAAAACGACCTCTCAACTGGAAACTGTCAACATTTCCTCATTCACTGACTACCTGGGCTTAATGAGGGATTCTAAACAAGAGTTCGAGCTGCAGGCACTTACTCGACGCTGTAGAAGGTCAGCCAGGAGATAAATATCCGTGTTTGAGTGTTTCAGCAGCTCTGACAGCCTCAGTTCAGCTGCTCTGCTGGGCTGGGCCTGCTTTTTATAAAGCAGGCTCCTCCTGCAAGGGGGGAGGGGGCCCGTTCCCCTAATGGACTGGAAAGTCCAACACACACACACACACACACACACACACAGGAAACAACAGAATTCATCTGGGGAAATATTGGGGACAGTCTCACATCTCTTATTTTTCATCAATATTTTGTAACCTTTCAGCATTTTTGAGCATTAAATTGTTATTTACAGACTGTTTGTGTTGTTTTCCCCTCTGGAATCGCAGCCAAACCGCACTGTTAAAACTGGCCAACAGAAATAAATGATGCATGGGAAGAACCACATGTTTTAAGAGTTTTCCAAATCAATAAATGTGTTTTTTCCTGTTGGATGGCTGCTGTCTAAATCAGAGATGTTTCATAGATATTTCTGCCTTGCTGCGAACGTTTGCTGCCACTTTCACATTTTCCGTGAGTGAAGACATTTGTGGTCAAGACCGATGCTGCTAGCTTCTGCAGCAACACAAGAGAAGCGAAACTGGTGAAAAACCACATCCACAGCTGCAGAAGTGACGTGAAACAGGTGAAAACTTTCTTGTATTCTTTCAAGAGGCCTTTTTCTGGGAAATGAGAAGTCGATTATTTAGTATATCAGCTTGTGTAGGGTTGGTCGGGTTGAGGGTCCCGAGACACTTCAATTCTAACCCAATTAAAGGCCAGCATCACCTGCCAACACAGGTCAGCTGAGGTGGGTCCATCCTGACTTGGAGCCTCTTCCTGGTTGGTCCTGCCGCATCAGTGATCCACAGTGTGAGAAACCCCCTCGTTTATCAGCCTGTTAAAGAGTAAGTACACTAAAACCTCGCTTAATCAGGACAAACATGCACTTTGGCAGGGAGCGGTTTTCATTCGAGGAAAAGTTCCGCTTCCCTCTAAAAGTGATGAACTTGTGCAATAACAGACAAAAGTCGTGCACGCCGACGCCCTCCTGTGCTCATTACAGCCTTTGTTGCTTTTCTGGACGATTAGAAGGTCGGGTGATGAGGCATCATAATTTGTTATCTCTTATTTTTGTTGCACGAACCCTGAAATAAACCCGACAGCAGAAGCTTCAGTGAAGATGAATGGGAGTAAATTCATGTTTCCCTTGAGCAGGAAGTCCTTGATGCAGAGGCTGGAGGCTCAGATCCAGTGTTCGGTCATCATGGCTGAGTCAGGAGCACCTTTAAGAGTTCTAAAGAAGAAAATAAAGATAGACAGTCCAATTTCTATTAGTCAAACCTGTGCTGGGACTTTCTGGGGTCAGAGGTAATCAGAGAGCTGTACAAAGACAGGAAACACCGAAACATAAAGACTCAAAATTAAAAGGGTGTTTCAGCCAGTCTGGGAAAAAACACTCATTAAAGAGCCACTATTTTGGTCCTTACAAGTCAGTGTTTATGTCTGTGTGGGAGCACTGGAAGATCACGATAAACACCCGTTCCCACCAGCAGCGGGACAACCGGGGGGGTGGGGTGGGGGGTCTTCATCTAATCCGCTTCCCTTGAGAGCAGGAAACTCCTCCAGTGATGGAGACCGTTGAGGTGCCGTCAGAAAGGTGTTTTCTGGTGTTTTATAAAGCAAATTTTATTAAAAATATCCAACATTCAGTCAGTGTTACAGATATTTTTGGCTAAAGTTCCTTTAATGTTGACTTTTATCATAAAAAAAAACTGTCCACGTATATTAAATGTGCATCATTAAATTCACAAACACGTAAAGTTGGAGAGACGGAAGAATAAACACAGATGGTTGGTTTTAATGGTCCCATCAGGATCAGAGAAGACGAAGAGTTCCACTCATCTTTTAACTGAGCTGCAGCGACGTTCCCTCTCCTTCCCTCCCGTTCCCTCTCCTTCCCTCTCCTTCCCTCCCGTTCCCTCTCCTTCCCTCCCGTTCCCTCTCCTTCCCTCCCATTCCCTCTCCTTCCCTCCCGTTCCCTCTCCTTCCCTCCCGTTCCCTCTCCTTCCTCTCCTTCCCTCCCTTCCCTCCCGTTCCCTCTCCTTCCCTCTCCTTCCCTCCCTTCCCTCCCGTTCCCTCTCCTTCCCTCTCCTTCCCTCCCATTCCCCCCAGCAGATTTATCGTCATAATCATTTCCAGAAAATACTGCAAGTCTCATCACTTCCAGAGAAATAAGAACATGTTCAACTGATTATTTATCATTAATAACTGAATCACGTTTGTGTAATAAGCACATGTTCAACCGATTATTATAATTAATAACTGAATCACGTTTGTGTAATAAGCACATGTTCAACCGATTATTATAATTAATAACTGAATCACGTTTGTGTAATAAGCACATGTTCAACCGATACCAACTCTGCCCTTCATTCATCTCCCCACAGAGAAACGCAAACATTTCATCTGATCACTGGTTCAGAGACACATATTTACTTTATGCCAATGGTATTTGCGTGCACGTGGGCAGGCATGTGACTACACTGCATAAATAAAGAGGAAGCAGTTTTGCACAAAGTCTTTTCCACAAAAACGACTCTAAAGCAGAGGAGCCCTGACCCAGGCCCGGGGGCCGACCCCCAGCCAGGCCCGGGGGCCGACCCCCAGCCAGGTGTTCTGTCACTTTAAACACTTCCTCCAAGAAAAGTGGGATCCCGGCAGGACTTTTGCCCCCCAGGACCAGATTTGGGCATTTTGGCCAAGTTCAAGAGCGCGTTTACGTTCTCCAACACAGACAATCAAGGATAAACAAGAGTCTGTCTGGAAAACCCCCAAATAACTACATGGATGAAGTATACCATGAGTGGTGGAGGGGGTGGGGGTGTGTTGGGGGGTGGGGGTGTCAGGAGCTGGAGGGAGGATATTATCCGGCAACTACGTCTGAATCTGCTCTGATTCAAGGAAATTCCAGACGTTCCTCTCAAACGCAGGAGGTTTTCTCTGCCTCCACCTTCATCCAAAGCCGAGTTGCTTCACAGAATTTCTTGATGCGTTGTCAGGAATCGCTCGGTCATCTGATCCTGTTTAGGGCAAGTCTGGAATTCATCCCCAGCCAGGAACACCCAAGAACCAGGGACAGAGGGGAAGGAGAACAGTCCAGGCTGGAGGAGCTCCTCATTGTTCTCCTCCGTCGCGTCAGCTCAGCAGGCTGAGGCAGGAGAAGGGCAGGTTGGACAGACAGTCTGTGTTCACCGTCGCTGGGATGGTGGCGAACAGAACCCGTCTGGTGTTGCTGCTGCCCCGCTGCTTCTTCAGCTCTGTGAGCTTCTGCAGGATCAGCTGGTACTCGCGGCCTCTCACCAAGCCTCGGAAATACAGAACGGCAACCAGGTGCTTCCTGCTGCAGGGAGAAGAGGAACACACACGTTTCCAGGTTAAAATGGGTTTTTATTCCTGTTAGAGGTCATCAGGGGTCACCAGAGAAGATCCTGTGTCGGATAAAACCAGGACTAGACTAGCAGGGAGGTGGAGTCTCCACTTCTGATGGATGTAATCCCACCTGAGTGGGCGGAGCCTCCTGCTCATTGATCAGTGTGCTGATCAGGTTCTGCTGTGCAGGAACATCAGGCAGATCCCAAATGTCTCACCGTTAAAGGTTAAAATAGCAAAAGAGTCTGAAAAACGGCACGTAAATAAACACTTTGAGGACAAAGCGACGAAGTGATGCCACAGAAACGTTCTAATCTCACAACTGCTATTTCCATTGCTTCCTGCAGGTCCTCATCAGTGGAGAAACATCTTCCAGCAGCTTCCTGCCCGGACGGAAACATCTCAACTCTTGTGCAGAGACCGAACCATAAATGAGGCCTGCAGTCGCGGTTTGCTCGTGGTCAGGGTGGCTCAGACAGAAGCTCTTCATCCTGATGATGATGATGGCAGCAGTGAGGTCGTTCCTCACACAGCTTCTGTGGATATTTCATAATTTTCCACCTGGTCTTTGAACTCTAACTGGGGTATTTTGATAAAACAAAAGGTTTTTCTTCCCATTTCTTCAGTGTGGATTCCTCCCATAACTGGCCATTTTATTATTTCAGATTAAATTGAGGATGTGAGTCGTTTCTTCACTTTGGACTTTTTCTTCTTGTGTGTCAAACTTTGTCATTGGGCAAAGTGTGTGTTTCACAAAGCCGCCTGACAGAGAGGAACTGACCTGCAGCACAGGAGAAATTCCCTGACGGTGACCTTCTCAACCTCCTGCTGCTGCTAAACGCATGCTAACGTTGCTAGCCAGGGAGCGCCATGAACCCTCCGACCTTCCAAACTAAGGGTTTTCACATGATTTGTAGCTTCTGGTTGCAACATCCAACCTTCTCGCTGACTCATGACACAAACACCATCATTTTCATCTGCTTCCTTCTGGCTTTAACGCTGATCTGGGAGAAATGTGTGATCAGTTTTGCTGTTCTCGAAGGCAAAGCTGCTCAGTCGAACCCTTTACGAGGCTCTTCTTCTATGGTGGAGCTGTGGCAGGTAGGAAAAGCGCCCACCTGAAGTCTGGGTAATGCTCCACGACGGGCTGCAGGTGAGTCTTAATGTCACGCTTGTTCTTCTGGCCGATGATGTCGCTCAAGTCTTCCCCCACATCGTGGAGCCACTCGTGGGTCGACCTCTGCAACAGCAACATTGACAGAAGCTCATTCGTCTTGAATTCAATTCAGTTCAATTCAATCTTTATTTATATGGCACTTTTCATACGCTAGGTAGCACAAAGTGCCTCACAAAGGATAAAAACAGCAAAGAGAACAAGAGAATCAAGAAAAGGACACACACGCACACATAAACAAGCTGAGGCATGGCTGGGCACCGAGACCTGAGGCGAAGGAGACGCCACCTTTGAAAACAAAAAAGGCTGTAACTTCCTGGAGGTGTAAATCTGAACTCGTCCTTGCTGACTGCAGGGGTTTCAGAGTCAGGGATCCTGATAAAAACTTCCTTTTTCACATCCCTGCTGTGATTCAGGCCAGTGGGATGTTTGTGGGGTGATCGGTGATGTTTACCATGTCCTTGAACAGAGCTCTGAGGTCCTCCCACTGGTCCCTGATCTTTGCTGCCGCCTTCTCGTGTTTCCGGCTCTTGCAGGAGTAGTTGCTCTTCATGAGCTGGCCGATGTATTCCCTCACCACGTGGTAGTGCAGTCGGCTCGCAAACTCCTGTTGCCAGGAAACACACACGCACACACACTCACTGGTGGAGGCAGAAAACAGGACGGCAGCGGTTGAAAAGGGGAAATGTTGATGGGCTCGCCACACAGCCAGCCGCCATCAGGACAGACGATCTGACACCTTCACTTCCTCCTATTCTGCTGTAAGTTGACTGGGGGTTTTAATGCATCCAGTAGTTTCCAACAACTAGCTGGAAACAATGGTGCCCCCCCTTAAGATTACCTGGAAATTCCAGCATCACTTGAAAGCAGGATTTCCTTCCTGCCGTGTTCGGACTGCATCTATTTTTCCTCTGAGACTCTAATGAAGATGGGACCAGTGCCAGTAAAACAAATTAAAGAGCTGCCTTCTGCTGGGAAGGGCTGAGTGGTCGGAAGGAAACGGGCTTTTCTGGACATGAGCTGAGCCTGCCGGACTCCCCAGGACCACTCAGGGCCCAAACAGCTGAGTCACACAAATGTGAGATCTCCTAAAATGAGTAGTTTGTTTTGTGTTCTTCATCGTTTGATTTCACTTATCGGCTAATCAGCTTCCCCCATTTCAGAGTCAATCAATATCCCAGCCCTCCTGCTCCTGCTCTCCCCCTCTCCCCCTTCTCCTGCTTCCCCTCTTCCTCCTCCCCCTCCTCCTGCTCCCCCTCCTCCTGCTCCTCCTGCTCCCCCTCTTCCTCCTCCCCCTCCTCCTGCTCCCCCTCTTCCTCCTCCCCTCCTCCTGCTCTCCCTCTTCCTCCTCCTGCTCCCCCTCTCCTCCTCCTGCTCCCCCTCCTCCTCCTCCCCCTCCTCCAGCTCCCCCTCCTCCTCCTCCCCCTCCTCCTGCTCCAGCTCCCCCTCCTCCCCCTTCTCCTGCTCCCCCTCTTCCTCCTCCCCCTCCTCCAGCTCCCCCTCCTCCTGCTCCTCCCCCTCCCCCTCCTCCTCTCCCCCTCCCCCTCCTCCTGCTCTCCTGCTCCAGCTCCCCCTCCTCTGCTCCTCCCCCTCCCCCTCCTCCAGCTCCCCCTCCTCCTCCTCCCCTCCTCCAGCTCCCCCTCCTCCTCCTCCCCTCCTCCTCCTCCCCCTCCTCCAGCTCCCCCTCCTCCTCCTCCCCCTCCTCCTGCTCCCCCTCCTCCTCCTCCCCTCCTCCTGCTCCAGCTCTTCCTCCTCACCTGGGCTGGTCCAGGTCTCATGAGGGAGCAGTGCTCAGCGAGACTGTCAATCCGGCTGTGCAGCTTTGCGAAATCTTCATCGTTGCTCATCCACTTCCTCGTCATCATCCTTCTCAAATATGGCTGGAAAACAAGACAAAGCTGCAGAATCAGCACTTTTTACAAATATTCGTTTTATCTAAGTGGTTCTTTGCTCTTCTTCCTGCTTCTTTTGCGGCCCCCAGCTTTTGTTTTTCAGTCTTTCACCTAAAATTTGGGGTTTTCGGCTTCGCACCTTGACGTCCTCTTTGAACTGGTCCTCCAGCTCCTGCAGGAGCTTCTCGATCAGCCACTTGACCTCCTCTTTGAACCCGCTCACCTGGTCCGGACAGGCGTCAACGTCCCTGCACTCGTCAACGTGCTGCCTGTTTGAATGATGTTTCCAAAAGAAAAGAACCCATGAAAAATACAAACGTCCTTAAACTGAAGGCCAGGAGGGGCAGCTGTCAGCCCCCCCCGGGCTCACACGCGCTTACGCTCCCGAAAACCTGCTCATTTCTGCTCTTTACAGGGAAACTTCAGTTGGAGTTTGGCCAAAGCTCAATAAGGCAGTTTCATAAAGGTCAGGAGATCCAGATTGCAGCTGCAACATGCAGTTCACCCTTCTCAACGCCCCCCCGCAGCCAAAAACAGCCTCCTCTCACGACACACGCAGCCTCGGCTGAACCGCAGCCCGCAAACACACGTTTGTTTTGTTGTGACAGGCAGACGCAGCTGAGGTTGGGGGCGGAGTCTCGGGCGCTGTGTTTTAATGGGGCGATTCTGTGAAATCACGTGACTTCGCATCGCCTCTCACGCTGGCACTCTTACTGTTTGTCTTTTGAAAAGGCCTGACCTAATTTCCAGGGGCCTGTTTCGGGTACCCGGAAACGGCCAGTAAAAGATAAAAGAATGCAGCTCTATGTTTGACTCATTCGATCAGGGAGGGAATCTCCCAGCTCGGAAAATGTTGGAGCCAGAGATTCATTATTCAGCTGCAGGAATCTGTCCAAACGCTTGAGAGGGCTAAAATGCTAAAATCGCTTTTTTCCAGGCCGTCAGAGACGGTCGGGAGAAAAGAAACTTGAGAAATCTTGACAGTTCTCTGCTTGGTGAGCCTGGATGA